>NW_026879404.1:0-27141 GCF_032173495.1 Musca vetustissima
CGGACGAAACTCAATTTGGGAGCTATGTCTAAAAAATCTAAACCGATTTTAACAAACCTTCGCAGACATTAGTCGGAACCCAATTCAGTGCTCTGTGCAAAATGTTGTCCCAATCGGACAAATATTGGGAGTTTGGTGTATCGTTCACAAAAAATCGGACGACACTATAGGAGCTATATCTAAATATGAACCGATTTTAACAAAACTTCGCAGACATCAGTCTGGACCCAATTCAGTACTCTGTGCAAAACTTTGTCCCAATCGGACTAATATTGGGAGTTTGGTGTGGGAGCTATATATAAATCTGAACAGATTTTAACAAAACTTCGCACACATCAATCTGGACCTAATTCAGTGTTCTGTGCTAAATTTTGTCTCAATCGGACAAATATTGGGAGTTTTGTGCATTATTCACAAAAAATCGGACGAAATTATATATGGGAGCTATATCTAAATCTGAACAAAACAAAATTTCGCATACATAGGTATGGACCTCATTCAGTGCGCTGTATCGGACGAAACTATATATAGAAGCTATATCTAAATCTGAACCGCTTTCCCCGAAACTTGCCACATATCACTCCTGGCGCATTTTAGTACGCTATGCAAAATTTCTTGCAAATCGAAATATATATATAGGGACTTTGGTGCACCATTTACGTTAAATCGGAAGAAAATATATATGGGAACTATATCTAAATTTGAAACGATATTCACGAAATTTGGCTCACATCACTCCAAGCGCAACTCAGTACGCTATGCCAAATTTTGTGCAGATCGAAAGATATATAGGGACTTTGGTGCACCATTTACATGAAATCGGACGAAACTATATATGGGAGCTATATCTAAATCTTGACCTATTTTCACGAAACTTGGCAGACATCATTCTAGACTCAATTCAGTACGGTATGCCAAAATTCGTGCAAATCGGAAGATATTTAGCGACTTTGGTGGACCATTTACATCAAATCGGACGAAACTATATATGGGAGCTATATCTAAATCTGGACCGATTTTCTCCAAACTTGACAGACATCCCTCTAGGCTTAATTCAGTACGTTATGCCAAATTTCGTGCAAATCAGAAGATATATAGGGACTTTGGGCACTATTTACATGAAATCGGACGAAACTATATATGGGAGCTATATCTAAATCTGGACCGATTTTCACGAAACTTGGCAGACATCATTCTAGACCTAAATGATTAGGCTGTACCAAATTTCGTGCAAATCGAAAGATATATAGGGACTTTGGGGCACCATTTACATGAAATCGGACGAAACTATATATGGGAGCTATATCTAAATCTGGACCGATTTTCTCCAAACTTGGCATACATCACTCTAGGCTTAATTCAGCACGTTATACCAAATTTCGTGCAAATCAAAAGATATATAGGGACTTTGGGGAACCATTTACATGAAATCGGACGAAACTATATATGGGAGCTATATCTAAATCTGGACCGATTTTTACGAAACTTGGCAGACATCATTCTAGACCTAAATGATTAGGCTGTACCACTTTTCGTGCAAATCGAAAGATATATAGGGACCGTTTACATTAAATCGGTTAAATATATATATATATATATATATGGGAGCTATATCTAAATCTGAACCGATTTTTCCCAATTTCAATAGGGTTCGTCCTTGGGCCGAATAAGTGACCTATGCCAAATTTCATCCAATTCGGATTATAAATGCGACCTGTACTTTGTATACAATTTAACATGGACAGACAGACAGACGGACGGACGCACGGACATGCATAAATCGACTTAGAAAGTGATTCTATGCATATTCTCAAAAGGAACCATGTGTCTATCTCGTTTCCTTTTGCCTGTTACAAACATATGCACAAAGACATAATACCCCGTACCACAGTGTGGTGAAGGGTATAAAAATCAGAACAAGTGTATACTACATAGGCTGAGGTGACATGACACATGACTGACACGTTTTAACATGTGTTTTTTCTAATTCCTTTAAAAAAATATGGATATTACAACAGTAACGTCATGTTGTAATCTTGAAGACCCTTCATTAACCTCTTAAAACATGCTTCTTCTCGCAACATATTCCCTTACAAAAACCAATTGACCTAATAAACACAGTTTTCCATCAAGTCACGGTGTTGCAGAATGTGCCACAAAAAAAAAAAACTATCAACAACTTATTGTTGCTGTTGTTGTTGTAAGATATTAATAGTTTAGCATATGTGCACAAAAAGAAGAAAATGATTAATTTGTTTCCGTGCTAATAATAAAGCTTCTCGATTGAATATCATCGTGTTCGTGTCTTAAATCTTTTGTTTTGCATAGCAAAAAACAAAATCCCCCTTCTATAATTCCGGAGAGCGTAATCGTCAACACATCATGAAATGAGTAGAGAATGAAAAAAACATTCTACCTGTAGGCTCTGTGTTGTTGCTTTTTCAAAACGAAATTTCACTTTTGTTCTCTTCCATGCAAATGACGGCGACGATGACGACGCCGATCGAGGGTGATCGATGTCTAATCTAACACCATAGATGATGGTGGTGCTGTGCGGATGGATGATGTTGGATGCTGTGTGCGGTGCTATACCGCTATTGGGTTAGTAATCATTAAAATGCCTCAATTTTTTGCCGACTTTGCATACTAACAACAGTTAAATGAGTTTTTCACGTTTTTTACATTTCTGTTTTTTGTTGTTTTTCGAATGAAGAATGAATTGTTGTTATTGCTGCCGCTGTTCGTTACCCGTT
This sequence comes from Musca vetustissima, assembly GCF_032173495.1. Taxonomy (NCBI): domain Eukaryota; kingdom Metazoa; phylum Arthropoda; class Insecta; order Diptera; family Muscidae; genus Musca; species Musca vetustissima. The sequence goes on from NW_026879404.1 coordinate 2,754, forward strand.
TCTTTAGTGTGTCAATGATAGCAGTGACATTTAACCTAAAAACAAATCAATTAAGAAACATTTGCAAACGTTTTTTGGGTAGCTTTAAAGTTTTTTTTTTTTTTTTTTTTGAGGTAGAGTTTCAAAATCTCTTTTAAATCAGTCTAAGGTAAAAATTTGTTTTGAAACGCAATAATGATCCCAAGCAATCAGCCAACCAACCAACCAATCTTTGCTTCCATATCTACCCATAATCAATCATATTTTCGGGGTTTTGAGTTGTGGAATGTGAAATTAAAGAAATTTCAAGCAAACAAAACAAAATAGTTGGGTGTTAATGATACCACCGAACACAATCACTCCAAAATGAAATAGAAATTGTAATAGTTTTGAGGTTGTAGTTGATTTTTTGATTATGGAGAAAGAACATTTAAATTGATAGGTGTGCTGTCACTTTTGTAAATGATATTCACACTATTAAAAATATGAAATTTCGCTACCATTCAAATCAGCTGAATGATAGGTGACTGAATGATATTCACAATTTTTTTTCGGATAATGGGTTAGGTTGCCTTTCGACTGGGAATATCCAAAACATGAAAAATAATTTTATTTAGAATAAAACTATTAAAAACGTCGTTATATTCGGCGGGCCGAACATTTTACACCTTCCACCATCTGTTCTGAAAAAAATAATTTTTCAAATTAGAGATACTTAGTTTGGAAAACTGGAGTAGGAACTTGAACATACCGCATATTAAACAGGATATTTGTGTGGGATTATATATATATATATATATATAAATATATATATATATATATATATGTATATATTTAAAATTTTCAAAGGAAGTTTTTTCTTCACTAGAAATTCGATATGCCAAATTATAGCCACATCGATGAGAAAAATCGGTTAAAACTTAATATGTCACATTATTGACTCATATCAAAAAATTGTCAAAAACGATTTTTACGCTCTCGGCTAAAGTCTTTGAATACTGGGACCTATGTCAACACAACAATGTATTTCGAAAATTCGGTGGGAAAATGCAGCTAAAAACTAAAAAAATCCATAAATGGGATGGGACCTTTATGTGGGTGCTATATCTAAACTTGGACCTATGTATGTAGACAATATTCCACAACAGAAAAGTTCACCCTACAATATCTCAGAATGCCAGGATACATATTACAAACACAGCTTTGGAAAAATGCGACTAAAGCCTACAAAATACGGAAAACTGGTCCGTATCGTTATATAGGAGCTAGACCAAATCATAAACCCATATTGATACATTTTGGTACGAAAATTTTACACCCCATGAGAACCTGAGAAATTTAATAAAAGACAATTCGATTGAAAACCCCCAAGTACCGAATAGTGGGTGGTACCCCGAAACATGTGTCAATTTTGATAATTTGTGGTAGGGAGATTGTCTACTCAATGAGACTATAAAATCATTAAAAAGCGGGCGCAAAATACCGAAATTTGAGAGGTACATTTATATGGGACCGAATCTAGAGTGAATATTGATAATTTTAGGAAGATTTTCTTTTACCCCTTGAGTACTCGAAATACCAAATTTCAGCTAATTCGGTTGGAAAAAGTACTTCAAATCCCCAAAAAATCGAATATTTCGGGTACCGAATATTTTGGAATATATTGGGCCACAGGAAAGAATTTCAATCCTACACTTTAATATTTAATGAGGTATCTAATGGTTTAGAAACACAAACCATAATAGATTTTAAATTGCGATGTATTTTCAATGGTCTCATAAATTCGTTTGAGATCATTAATACAAAAAATGGCGCCCAACCTGAGGGTTCATTTTATTCAATCACTTATATATTAAAATGTGCAATCCTACACTATTAAATTGGTCACTGGTCACAATGCCAATATATACATTATGGCGCCCAACGTGGGGTCCTGGTTTTTGATGATTTTGTGAAAAAAAACCATTTTCGATTTCAACTTACAACGTCTTTTAAATGGACTTGTAAATTATTTTGTAGGAAGTTCTAAGAAAAAATGGAGATTATGACGCCCAACGTGTGTCCTTATCAAAAAATTGTCTATTTGGACTCAACACAGAATTTAAAACAGACCCATAGAATTAAAATGAAAAATTTTAATCCTACACTTTTATATTGGTCAGAAATGTGAACATATACATAGCGGCGCCCAACATGTGGTTGTGGTGAAATAAAAAATAAAATAAAATATGGCGCCCAACATGAGGATTCATTTTGTTCAATGGCTTTGTACCAAAATGAATAGCACATATTTTGTGTGTATATTGAATAGGAGATAATGGCGCCCAACGTCTGATTTAGTAACACAATTGTCCGCAACAAAGAATTTAAAACAAACCCATACAATCATATAATTTTTATTGTTCACAAATACCAATCAATTGGACATGTTGGCGCCCAACGTTATGTAAACACATACCATTTTCGATTTCAAATTGCGACGTCTTTTCAATAATCTTGTAAATTATTTTGAAATCTAAAATAAAAAAAATATGGCGCCCAACATGGGGTTTTTATTTGTTTTACATATATGTTGCAGTAAAGGGTGCCAAAGGACACACTTGGAGAGATATCGGCACAATCCATAATGATAATGATACATTTTGTGTGTAGAATGAATTTGAAGATTATGGCGCCCAACGTCTGATCTTGGGCGCCCAACGTCTGATCTGTTGGACCACAACAATGAATTTAAAACAGTTCTATATAATTTTATATTGTTCAGAGATGGAAAATGGCCACAATATTATTTTGGTCACAATATTGGTACCTAAATGTCAAACTAAAAAAAAGAACTCATAGTTCTTCATCGGAGCTCAAATCTGTTGGTATTGGGTTTGGAACCGATGTCCAATATTTAAATTCTTTTTTTTTTTTTTTTTTTTTGTGAGCAACTAGGTTCTGTTCTAAAACAATAGAACAGTTTTGCTGTACCATTTTCTAGGGCTTTGACAGATAATCGGTTCTATTGTTCTAGCACCGGATCGCTTTAACTATAAAGTAGATAATATATCACATGTGATTAACAAGTTATTTAGCTTTCAAATAATATACATACAGGTAACATCTGTTAATGTAAACCTGTACAAATGGCTTTCTGATCCAGGATCAGGTAAAAGGTACATAAGTACAATGAAAACATACGAATCGATTTCTTGTCTTTGGAGATCGTATCTGAAATCGAATGAGTGTCATTTTTGTGGAACATTTGCAGGCCAAAAATCTTGTCTTTTGGCATTGAGATTTAAAATCAAGAAAATAAGGACAATAAATAGCACAAAGACTCAACATAGAAGGATGATATGTTTTAAAAAAAATATTACTGATTCGATTTGACTGCAGACGTATCATCTCAAAAATAACCTTTAATAGCCGAAAACAAATATATAATGATTTTTCTTCACGAACTTTAAAGTTATCACCGGAAAAAATCATCACGGCGCACCACAAAAACTTGACCTATTAAGAATTTGTCGCCACGGGTTTTCATCCCCATAACGATTTTTTCATTCCCAGACCATCAGCTCAATTGTGTTGCATAGTGTTGGATATGTCACTCTCATGGAATTTTGATCTCAAGTTAAAGTTCAAATTTTTGATGTTATTGAATATTTGTGATTTAATTTGAAATATATTTCTAAATAAGAGAAATTTACAACCAATTTGTTTATGGGACCTGCATAAATATTTAATTCAGATTCTATTTTTTGTTCAAATTTATTCCGACACTATCTCGCCCATTAAAATCTCCCTCCAAAAGCTAAAAAATCTGCACGTTTTTTCTTCAATAGATTTGTTGGAATGGCGCCTTTTTGCCAATTAGCGTTTTGGCAAAATATTCCAAAAACAGATTTATCTTAAATTTGAAATCTTATTTCTTCGAAAATAAAAACCAACAAACACACACTCCAACATATTCAAGATTCTCCTCCGCACATAAAAAATAAACAAAATTTGTTTTTTATTTATTTCGAAGTTCATTTTAGGAATCAAAGTGTCGCTTGTGAGCCAAGTGAGTGAGGCTTCTTCAACCAAAAAAAAAGTGATTTTGCGTAGGCTCAGGCCTCTTTTTTTTTGTTTGTAATAGATTTTGATGTGGAAAAATGATGTCATTGTGACTTTTTATTGACATTTGCTATGCCAACGTGCGGACAACAACAATAACAATATTGGCAACAAAACATAAAAAAACATCTAACAACAACAACAAAAGACGTCAACATCAACTTGAACTTGGAATGTCGTTTAACATTAAATGTTCAGTCATAGATCAAATTCAATTCGAAAACAAATGTTGATATTTATGAGGTTTTCGGTTTTCTGTGTGTGGAGATGGATGGCTATGTGTGTCTACTTGTGTGTATTTTTGTAATAAAAATAAATGTTCAATTGAACGAAAAAAAAATTGAAAAAATATTCAATTGAACTGAACAACACCACATTTCAAACAAGTGACCTTAGTTGCGCTGTAGTGTTAACTCAATTCTAAACAAAAAACCGCAACAGCTGTCTGTCTGCCGATCAATGGCCCACAAATCAAAAGACTTAAGCGACAAACTTGAATGAAATATTGATCACACGTGCCCAAACAGTTTGTGGCACCACTGTGTGAATATGAGTTTATGTCCATTTGTAGGGGAGTTGTGTGTTTATTTAGCCGGATCGAAATGAAAATACACATGACATGGTCAAATATTGAATTATGTTTTCAACAATTAATGAAGTCGCTCTTGGGAATTTGAAATACATACTGCGAATTTTTATATTCAGAAAGTATTAAACATTTGGGCGAAAATGGGATAGAAATGTTTGACATATCTGAATATCCTGCTCAAAAATTTAGAAACCCGGTTCTTTTTTCCTCGAAATTTATTTTTTGACGTATTTGGCATAATCGTAACCGTTTGTCGTTCGAAGTCTTAGGAAATGGTAAAACAAAACAGTTTTATTGCTTTATTGCAAAAACTAGTTGATTTGCTAAAAAATCTCAGTGTAAATATCGGACATTAGTAATATAAGTCAATTGTTGGGTTTCAAATCCTCTTTCAAAAGCTCATTTTTTGGCTAGACCAATATTGTGACCAAAAAAATAATTATAATAATTTAAAAGTCCATTGAAAATCGCCGAAATATGAAATTGAAAATTGTTTGTGTTCCTAAACTCACGTTGGGCGCCATTGTGTTTATTTTCGCATCTCTGTTTTAAATTCATTGTTGTGGTCCAACAGAAAATTGTTTGTCAAGATCAGACATTGGGCGCCACAATCTCCAATTTCATTCTACACACAAAATGTATCATTATCATCAAATATAATTATGGATCGTGCCGATAACTCTCGAAGTGTGTCCTTTGGCACACTTTACTGCATAATATATGTAAAACAAATAAAAAACCGCATGTTTTATTTTATTTAAGATTTCCAAATAAATCGAAAATGGTCTGTGTTTACAAAACCAATCGATACCACAACCCCACATCGGGCGCCATCATATCCATGTGATTGGTATATTTGAAAAATTATATGATTGTATGGGTTTGTTTTAAATTCTTTGTTGCGGACAATTGTGACAATAGTGTTACAATAGCAGACGATGGGCGCCGTTATCTTCAATTTTATTCTACACACAAAATGTATGCTATTCATTTTGGTACAAATCCATTGAAAAACCAATGAGCGGAGCAGTATAGTCGACCATATGATACCCAACAACCACGGAACTCTAATTTTCTGCGGATTTTTATTCCGTGCCTGGGCAATATTTCGTGCTCGATTAGAGGACAACAGTACCTATTCCTTACACTTACCTATTTTCCGAATATTACTAATATTCAGTACAGTCCTTCTAATTACTTGTACATATTCCCTTCACCGCGGGTTGTGTTGTGATGTTCGGCTTATAATTGTGGCCTATGTTACAAGAGTTTGTAACATATATATTTTCGTCCGATTTTAGGTAAATTGTGCCCTAAAGACCTAAAGTTTGTCCGATTGCCGCACAATTTTGTACAATTTACTTATGTTAGTATAAATTAATATCTTGCAAGTATCGTTGAAATCGCTTCACATTTAGAATGGGTGGAATTTCCATCTGCGGAGCCTTGGCCAAACGGAATGAGATAGACCCATTTCTTAAACGGATGGTGACTGGAGATGAGAAATAGATCAAATACGATAACCCTGTGCGAAAACGATCGTGGTCAAAGAGCGCCGGGATTAACGGTCAGAAATGTTCAGCTATGCATTTGGTTTGACAGGAAGGGGAGTATTTATTATGAGTTGCTTCCATATGACCAAACGCTAAATTCTGATCTCTACTGCCAACCACTGGACCGTTTGAAGATAGCAATTATCCAGTAAAGGCCAGAATTGGCCAATAGGAGAGGTGTCGTGTTGCATCAGGACAACGCTGGGCCACACACATCTACAGTGACTCGCCAAAAACTTCAGAAGCTATGTTGGGAAGTTTTAATTCATCTGCCATACAGTCCGGACTTGGCACCAAGCGATTATCATCTTTTTCTTGCATTGCAAAATTTCTTTAATGATGAAAAATTGGTATCTAGGTAGGATTATTATCGACTACAAGAGTTTTTTGCAAATAGAGAGCAGGACTTTTATGAGAGAGGCATTATGAAGTTTAGTTTTAAAATGGCAACAAATCATACAACAAAACGGTCCATATTTATCTCAACTCGGACATTCCGAGCATGTTAAATAAAACCTTTAGTTCATATAAAAATAATGGATTTCTTTTTCCCTAACCTAATATATTTTCCTCCGATTTTTGGCTAATGTTTGTCCGATTGACACGAAATTTTTCACAACATATCAAATTGAGACTAGAATTACGTTATTGCGTTTTGTTGAAAGTGGTGCAGATGCAGACATATCTTTCATATATATTTTGTTTGCTTGAAATCGATTAGTTCCATTCTACGCTAACGACTCTAAATCTGCATGAGTGAAATTAAATTTAGCGTAGGTTACATGCAATGGCATGTGTATGGATTGATGTTAGTTGGTTCACTTATAAACAAAGATCACATATTTAAGTTCGATTAATTTCATCTTAGAATACATATGTGGAATACACAAATTGGTGAAGGGTATCATATAGACGGGCCAATCCGAATTACCTACTTTCCTTAATGCTTTTCCATTCGATCTGTATGTCCCAAATAATTTTCGATAACAAATCAATGAAACTTGATTCTGGAGTCTAGATATATGTGCTGCAAATTTGCCCTATGTGAAAAGCCTTGGCCTCTCAGCCACTATTATGTGGATAATGTAGGACACTTTATTCCAGAGCGTATATATTTACTCCTTAAATATATATTCGAGCAAAGTAGTCAGTATGTGAAAACTAGTAAAATACGTAGGTAATAATTGGGATAGTGAAGTGGTGCGTATAATTTACGTTAACAATTATACGCATCATTGTACATGGGAACATTTTCATACTCTAAATTAATCGAAACTAATTTACAATACAAATGTTGCACGTAAAAATATTTTAATTTTTTATTTGTGGTGTCGTATCAACTCGTAGCCTGAAATGAAGATGCTAGATTATACAAGCAATAAGCGGATTTACTAATCGTACTTTTAAAACTTACATTTTTACATTTCAAATTTAAAAATGGTCCTTGTAAATAGTAATACAAATTCGGTGGAATTATGTTTAGAGCGATTAGAAATAAAGGCCACAATAATGTACTTTCATTTTCTAATTCTCAGGTCAAATATGAGCTTTTATGGCTTTAAATTTATATTTTATGTTGATAAAATTATGGTCACAGTATAGGGTATAATATTCTACTCTACCTGTTGAATCGTATAAAAACTAAGCTATAGAAAACACCTTTTTCATTGATAACAATCGTTGTGATTGAAAGACTGGCAGTATGGGTAGTCAAACAAACAATGTGAAAACATCAACAACAATAGCAACTCTAATATATACAGCTAAGCAAATATTGAGAAAACAAATTATGTTTTTGATTCTCTACCAAAAAAAAAAAAAAAAAATCAACACATTTTGGGTGTTTCCAGCAAACTGCATCAACGATAATTATCAACAAACAAAAATTTGTTATGAGAGGCTGTTCAAATTATTACGCCCCAAGATTAGCTATCAGAAATTTCGATTCATCAAAAACAAAAGGTTAAATATTTGTTTTGAAGTTTTTATGAATATTAGTTTTTGGAATTGTTATGTTTTCCTCTCAAAATAAAGTTATTAAATTGATGAATTGGTGATCTATCGATGTTTTTGTTGATTTTTTTGCGTTATTCTTGAACCCAATTAGCCTTTAAATGGAATACCCTTATTGCTAATTGGATCCTTTTTTTGAGATTGATCGAAGAATGTGAAGTTTGTGGTCTTTAATTAAAAACAAAATTCAAAGAATTTCACAAGAGATTTTGTTAGGTTGTAGATTTCGGGATATTGAAGAACTGACAGAGAATGAAATTTTGTTCAACTGAGGGAGGATGGTTTTCAATAATACGTATAGAACATAAAAATCAAATATTGATTCTATACTGTTCAACATTAACGTTGCAAAATATATATATGGATTTTAGAGGGAAATTTGTACCGTGACCTTACAGGCTGCTTAGAATTAAATATAAGGTAATCAAACATGATATTTAATAGGTCATACAGCAATAAAATATATAAAATAATATTAGCATTATAATTATAAATTATTATAAATTAGCTATGCACTTGTAAGTGAAACTTTCCTTGTAAAGGCACTCCCATGCGTATAAGTTATGCCAGCAGTTATAGGTCCCATAGTCCCTAGTTTAATATTTTATTTTATGTGATTCTTTCAATTATAATAATATTTTTTAAGTTAAAAATTATAAATAAATTTTCAAAATACTGCATCACGTTGAAAATTTGATTGATCATAGGTTCCTTTAAATAATTTATTTAACCCTTAAGTACAAAGAAGACCATAATCAATTGAAAGAACACGAGCAGGAAGAACGCAGGAAGTCCTAAATGATAAAAAAATAGCTTACCAAAAATAGCTTGGGAATCTGTAAATTATATTTACAAACAAATTATTTTTCTATTACAAAATGTAAGTACATATTTTCTAAATTGTTATTACAGCCTCTCCTATATATACAAATACCTAGACTTTCAGAATCAATTTTGCACACAATTCTTATTAACTAACGACACGTTTCATCTGAACCGACTAATATATCTATCTGTCTGCCTGACAATCTGAGTAATAACAAAAATTACAACGAAAACAATTTCCAAGCAAAATTCATATCAATTAGCCAGTCAGACGCGTTGATTACCCAAAACCCCCCCTTTTCAACAAAGTTGCCGCCATTTGTTAAACATAATTGTTGGTGTTGTTTTGTCATCGGAAAACGCCATGAAACGTTTTGTTATTTAAAGTCAAACGGTTAATGATTAATAATAAATGTTGTAAGGTGAAAAAAATTGTTATTTTTGTTGTTGCTTTGGTTATGATTATTAATCAAATGTCAATTAATTATGGGTAATTTATGAGTATGTGATTGGTGTGAGGGTACTGATGTAGGGAGGAGGGACATTGTACATTATAAAAATGTACATTCTAAGGAAAAAAATATTGGAATGCAATCAATATCTACAATGAATCAATTCATTACACTAGAAAAGCGATCATTTTTTGTAATTAAATAATTTAATTATATACCATGGTGCGTATAACATTTGTCATAACTTATACGCATAGGAGTATCATACAGTGTGTTTGGAGTGGTGAAATGGGCAAATTATAAAATAAGAATAAATTATTTTATTGAAACACAATAACATATTTACGTGACTTATTTTTTTGTCAATACACAATAGAAGAACTGAAAGTTATGATTCATTGGTAATATTTGCTGTTAGTAAAGAAGACAAAAATAGCTTCTAGAGAGGATAATCCTACCAAAATAACTGATGACGATTAGTGGCGAGATGCGAAATTATAGTCCTACTTGTTTACTCTTTAGATAATATCAAATTTCCCCTACTAATAAATCGTTGTTATATGTTTAAACACAATTTTTAATTAATTTGAATAAAAACCTTTATGTACCTTGGTGCGTATACTTGCCGTCATAACTTATAAGCAAACGCCAATTGCTATTTTTTTACAAATATGTTAACTGTCGATACCGAAGGAAATAGAATATATAATTATTGACTTACTTATACGCCCCAATGCAGGGATAATATGCGGTAAATCAAATAGACTCTTGAATGACAATTTGCAAAAATTCTATTTATTATTGTTCTAAATTTTTATAAGAAACTGAGTTTCTATGAACAAAATAATAATTAAATTTCAATATTTTTGAAGAAGAATATATTTTCATAAATAATTTAGTACCATGGAGCGTTTAATTGATGACCTTACTCATACGCTCTAAGGTACTGACGATAAACATCGTAGTCAAAAGCGATACTGGCCCATATAAGCTGATAAAGAAAAGGTATAACGGTACGATTCCGAGAGAAGCCCTTGAAATTGTTTGAAATCAGCAATAAAAACTAGGTGAGTTAATGATGTATACTTTTTCGCTAGATCATACTTCATGATGTGTGAATAACTCTTGCACACTCGGATTGAGAAGCTTTAGAGTTTCCTCTGGTCCTGGTAAGGTGTGAGTCAATTGAAAACTTAAAACGCATTTTCTGTAAAATATTTTTTTATTTATGCAGCTAATGAGCGATGTTTTCATCAAGAAATGATTGTGAAGAACATAATGGATCATCTTCAGTATGGAGAAGATACTACAGGTAGTCTGCTGATCGAAGGAAGGAGTGGGAATAATATATTTAATGAACTGTACTGTATATACTTAATGAAGTACTAAAATTAAAAAAAAAAACAGTAAGGAAAGTAGTAAACTCGGACGGGGCCGACTATATGATACCCTTCACCACTTTGAGTATATTCAACAGATGAATCCTAACAGACGTCGCATTTTTAAAGGACAGTAAAATGAAATTGGATCCATAAACATGTCATTCTGCAACCGATACTAAATTGTTCATTGGGTCATATATCTAAATCTGAACCGATTTTCACGAAATTTAACACATATCATTCTAGACCTTATTCATTACGCTGTGCCAAATTTCGTGCAAATCGAAAGATAAATAGGGACTTTGGTATACCATATACCTTAAATCGGACGAAAATATATATGGAAGCTATATCTAAATCTGAACCAATTTTCCCAATTTCAATAGGGTTCGTCCTTGGGCCATACAAATGCGCTGTGCAAAATTTCATCCAATTCGGATCATAAATGCGACCTGTATTTTGTTTACAATTTAACATGGACAGACGGCCGGACATGCATAAATCGATTATGCATATTCTCAAAAGGAACCATGGATCTATCTTGATTATTTTTGCCTGTTACAAACATATGCACAAAGACATAACACCCTGTACCACAGTGTGATGAAGGGTATAAAAAACATGATATGCTCGATTGTCCTCCGGTGCAAGATTCCGATTGTGAAGAAATGACTTCAATAGGAATAAGAAGGACGATGAATGGGCCGTGTTCTCAACTTATACCATGGTCAAAATTCTGGGTCTCTAGTATAAGAAGTTGTTTGGGAAAAAATGGAAAGCATTGTACCAGTAGAAGACGTTCCTCATCTTACATAATCCAGGATCATCGAAAATTTAAAATAGAAGTCTCTATGAACAAGACCACAGTTAGAAATGAAAATACTTCCAGAGAAAAGAGACCTTGTGGAAAAAATAGGGTTAGACTCATATAATAATTCGTTTCTTGTGAAGAAATGTGATGGCATATCGAATGGTCAACAATGCGACAGGAAATTATCACCAAAGCGGGTTATTAAGTCTTCTGACCTACAGATGAAAAAAGACGCTGCTTGTGAATAAATGGATCCATTCTCGTGGTAGGCTTCCATACGATATTCATCAAAAGACTGCTTAAGACCACGAAAAGGATTTTTTTCGGATTGTAGAACTCGTACGTTTCTATACGACATTCATCAAAAAACTAAGTAAGAGCAGGACCAGGATTTGTTGCCACTTTTTGTTCCACAGGTTAATTATCTAGAATTCCAATTGCATTTCCCATCGTTTTTCTATTTTTTTTATTATTTATAAGTTCGCCAGACCCCTTAAGCTCCAAAAATTCCATAATAATTCACTTTGCAAGCAAATAACGTCAACAATCTTATTGACATTTATAAATGCTTTAGATAAATAGCTTTGATTTTTTTTTTCGGATTTAAACAGGTCCCCCGCTCAAACCTCTATGGAATCTCCAGACATCGATGAAATGCAAGCGATTTCAAACAGCATTTTGATTTAAAACAAACCCCCTGCTCTTAAACCTCAGTGGAATCTCGATTAAATGCAAGCGATTTCATTCGCGATGTTCATTCAAAATTGTTGTTTGTTTGTGAAGGGGTAGGGGGCAGTTGGGTTTTTTTCTCTCGTGTGCACCGATAGCGATTATTAAATCATGATTTTGTTGTTTTGTTATTGCTGTTATTGTTATTCTACCTATCATATAATGTGTTATAATCATCGCCGCCGCCACCAACAGATATCACGATGTTCAGACAGCAACAACAAAAACCACAACATCAAATAAAATTTATTAATGATTTGCGGGGGATGCGGATAGCCTTTATTATCGTCAAGAGAGATAAAAAAAGTAACAAAAATATGTGAAGGTGGACACCAAAACTTGTTAAGCAGTCAACATATACATACATACGAATATATTGAAAAAAAAAAACAGAAAATTGAAAAAAAGATTTTGAACTCAAAATCACAGATATGACACAATGCATGCAGACTGTTCCGCCAGTCCAATAATGCAACGCATTTACCTTTTTTTATTTCATCATTAAAAAAACTTATGATATTATAACTTTTTTTGGACAAGGGTAGATGATAATTTATTGCACCAATGTGTGTCGGAAAGTGGCTTTTACCTTTTTTTCACAAGTTGGCGGCTTCGCCAAAAAGTTGTTCTTTTCAGAATTGGCAGAATTGTCTTAATAAGGTGTGTATGTTTTTTTATGTGTTTGGCTTGAAAAAAAATGGTCTTTTCAAAGTCCAAACACCGATTATTGAAATAATTCCATTAAAAAATGGTCATGCAACAGTTAAGGAATTTTGATTTTTATTTTTTGGTTCTGTCGCTTAAAAAGCCCAAATTTACGCACATTTTTTGCCTGCTTTGCTCTCCTAATGAAGTCAAAATGTTGTTTGAGAGAAGAAGAAGTTGTTCTTTTTTTCAAAAAGTTGTGGATAAAATTATAGCACAATTATAGCAAATTGTGCTATAATTTTTCAAAATTGTGATTCAAGAAAATTCATAATCCAGAGTTCATGATCGAAATTTTTGACCTCTAGAACAATGTACAGCCTATAAAGAACGAAACTCATAGGCTGGTATTAGAAATACAGTGGGGCTCACCTTATGGCAGGCTTGAATAAGTCTTCAATGGGACGAAACTTACCATTTTAAACAATCGAACTGAAATTTAACTGTGAATCCTCGAAAATTTTTCTAAAAATGTTCTTTTTTTCCACATCAGGTTTCAAATATAAAAATTGTTGGCCTTTACAACTTGACGTTATTGGTGAATAAATGAAAGAACTTATACACGGAGAAGAAGGAGGATACGCCCTTTAATCGTTAGTCTTCAAAGTTAGACGCTGGAGAGAAGAAAATATATAGGACTCTTAGTGTGATACGCTTGTATTCCATACGCAAATGGAAGAAATTCCTTCTCGTAAAAAACTACTATATTCGGGAATGAATCGTCATAAGAATCGAGAATGAATTTTCATAAGATCGCATAATTGAGATTTTTGGCCTCCAGAACAAGACTATAATTGTGAAGGAATTACTTTTGTCTAATAAGCAGTAATATGGATGTCCTGCGTTGGGTTTGGATAATAAAATGTAAAAAAAATTTATGAAAATGGTGCAGTGAACGGAGCTCATGTTCCAGATCCGTGATCTCCTATACAATTTACTCATAAGAAATCGCAAGTAGTCCATTGGAAGGAGAACAACGAACTACAAAAATTTAGCATTCTGAACAAGAAAGTCTGTCGTAGGGAAGAGACGGACGATGTAATTCTTATTGCGGTTTGAATAAATACTCCAGGTCAAGAATCCGTCCTTCTTTACAAATCTGTGTTGTTGATGAAGGTTCTGTGAACACAAAGAAATTGAATTGTCCAACAAATGCAAAGGGTTCCTGTATGGTCTACCAAAAATATCCGGGAAATAATTTTCTCTTCACCAAGAAATTCAATGAAAAATAAAACAAATATGGCACCCGGAAAAAATCCAATGTGAGTCCCATCATATGGATGGCGTAGGGGATGATAGATACCAAGCAACGGCTCTGAATGGCTTTAACATGGCGAAGCCCAGGCTTATCTTGGTCCCTCTTTCATCTCAATTGTGGACACTGACCTCCCCGCGGTGCCACCTGGGGAGCTATTCTCATCACCCGATGAAATAGTGAGCTAACATGTGCCGCGAGTTCACCCATAAGAACTATAAAAAAATGGGTTGAGGCGTCGGGTTAGTTGCCCACTCTTGGAAAACCCAACCTACTATGAAAAAGCAAAGAAAAAGAAAACCATACCCCCCTAATGTTGACGACCCCCGCAAACGTATAAAGGACCACGATCTGCGAATCTGCACTTGGAATGTGCGCACGTTGTACAGAATAGGGGCAGTGTTCGCTTCGGCGGATATACTCAAGAAGTACAAAGCCGATATTATTGCCTTACAGGAAATGCGATGGAAAGGGACAGGCGTAAGTAAATCAGACGATTATGCCCTGTATTATAGCTGCCATGAAACGAGACATGAATTTGGCTGCGGATTTATGGTTAACAGGAGAATAAAAGACCTTGTCTCCAGATTCACTCCAGTAGATGAGCGAATTGCTATAATTCGTATAAAAGCGAAGTTCTTTTACATCAGTCTAATTTGCGCCCATGCTCCGACCGAAGAAAAAGATGAACAGACCAAAGACATATTTTACGAGCGCCTAGAAACAGCATATGACCGTTGCCCTGGCCACGACATTAAAATTCTGCTAGGAGATTTTAATGCAAAAATCGGAAGGGAAAATATCTTTGGCCCCACCGTTGGAAAATTCAGCCTTCATGAAGAAACATCCGACAACGGCATGAGGTTGATTGACTTCGCGGCAGCAAAAAACATGGTAGTTAGCAGCACCAGATTCAAGCATCTCGATATACACAAGGCCACCTGGCTTTCTCCTGATCAAGTAACGAGAAATCAAATTGATCATGTTGTGATAGACGGAAGGCATTCACCCAGTGTTTTAGACGTCCGATCGATCCGAGGAGTGAATATCGATTCGCACCATTACCTTGTGGCAGCCAAGTTACGCACCAGTCTTAATGTTGCAGCAAAGGTGCGATCTAATACAACACGGAAACTCGACGTCGAAAAGCTTCAAACACAACAGGTAGCCGAGGCCTACTCCGCTCAACTTACCCATCTGCTTGAAGAAAGCACTTCTTGTCCCGATAATAGTATAGAAGCACAATGGCAAAGAATTGCCCACTCCCTACAAACTGCAGCAAAAAGAACAATTGGGTACCAAAAACCACCACCAAGAAACCCATGGTACGATCAGGAGTGTCGTAATGCTACTGATGTGAAAAACGCAGCGTATAGGGCAACCCTGCGGACAGTAGCAACACGTAACGTGATGGAGAATTATCGGGAGAAAAGGAGAGAGGAGAAACGTGTTTTCAGAAAAAAGAAGAAAGAACAAGAAAAACGTGAGCGTGAGCAAATCGAGATGTACAGGAGTCAGAATGAAGTCCGGAAATTTTACCAACGAGTAAAACACCAAACCGAAGGCTTTGGTGCAGGCACAACCTCCTGTAGAGATGAAGAAGGAAACCTGGTGACAGATACAGACAGCGTGTTGAGGATCTGGAAGGAGCATTTCGAAAAGCTACTAGTATCAAATAGTGGCGATGAAGAAGATACCCCAGAACCAATAAGAGATGATGGTGTAGAGTGTATACCACCTAGCTAAGATGAGGTCATAAAAGCAATTAATCGGCTCAATAACAACAAAGCAGCAGGAGCCGATGGGTTACCAGCCGAACTATTCAAGACTGGTGGCCAGATGCTGGTCAGGAGCATGCACCAGCTGATTAACACAATTTGGCTACATGAATGCATGCCCAATGATTGGAACCTCAGCATCCTGTGTCCCGTGCACAAAAAAGGAGACAAGACGATATGTGCCAACTATAGAGGAATAAGTATCCTTCCCATCGCATATAAAGTGCTATCCAGTGTGCTGTGTGAACGATTGAAGCCAATGGTCAATGACATCATCGGACCATACCAATGCGGCTTCAGACCTGGCAAATCCACCATTGACCAGATTTTCACTCTGCGCCAAATCCTGGAAAAGACCCACGAAAAACACATCGACACATACCACCTATTTGTCGACTATAAAGCCGCATTCGACAGCCCTATCCGTTCAGAGGTGTTTAAAGCCATGTCTGCGTTCGGCATTCCTGCAAAATTAATACGGCTATGCATGATAACTTTAAGTGGCACAAGGTCAGCCGTTAAAGTAGGAAAGGACCTATCGGAGCCCTTCAATACCGAACGAGGATTCAGACAAGGTGACAGTTTGTCGTGTGATCTTTTTAACATCCTACTGGAAAAGGTCATACGAGACGCAAAGGTGAGCAGAAATGGCACTCTGTACACCAAACAACATCAGTTACTCGCCTACGCCGATGACATCGATATAATAGGTCGAACATTGCGAGCGGTAACAGCCACCTTTGAACAAATTGAAAAGGAGTCTGCCAAGGTAGGTCTGGCAGTAAACGGCGAGAAGACCAAGCTGATGGTATCAACGCGCAAGACGTCCAGTAGACTCGGACCAACTGTGGAACTTGAGAACTACAGCTTCGAGGCAGTTAAAGACTTTATATACCTTGGTACCGCCATAAATAAAACGAATAATATCAGTTTTGAAATTCGGAGAAGGATTGTGATGGCCAACAGATGCTACTATGGTCTAAGTAAGCAGTTTAGAAACAAGGCCACCTCTCGCCAGACCAAACTCACACTTTACAGGACGCTGATACTACCCGTGCTATTATATGGATCAGAAGCATGGGTACTTGCGCAAGCAGATGAGGCAGCGCTTGGGGTGTTTGAGAGAAAAATTCTCCGAAAGATCTACGGGCCGATCTGCGTCGACGGTGAATATCGGCGTCGAATGAACCACGAGCTCTACAATTTATACGCGGACATCGACATAGTCAGTCGTATTGAGCTGCAGCGACTACGGTGGCTAGGCCATGTTGTGCGGATGAATGAAGATGCCCCAGCTCAAAAGGCATATAAAAATGAGCCTACTGATGGTTCCCGTAGAAGGGGAAGGCCACGAATTAGATGGAAAGACCAAGTAGAAAACAACATCTTGGAACGTGGTCTTCCAAATTGGTGGACTTGCGCACAAGACCGAAGCGCTTGGAAATCTTTTTTAAGCTCGGCTTATGGAACAACCGTTCTGTAACAAGCCAGCTAAGTAAGTAAGTAAGAGTCCCATCAGATTTCTCCTCCCAGCGCATTCTTCACAAAACGGCCTCTTACTCTAGAGGTCAACAATCTCAAGCATTCAATTTGGAACTGTGACAGCTAATGACAAATAACTAAATATGATTTAAGAATCTGTCTGATACTAAATTTTGCATCGAGGGATATTAAGAGTCAAGATTCGCAAAAGTTTAGTTTATAGTATAAACATCCTTGGATCAGCACATCTATATGAACTTCGTAAGAGAATGGTTAGATAATGAATTCAAGGGTAAAACACAGTTTATGAAAAAAATGTTAAGACTCATCGTCCTTCTCCTCCCTGTGGAAGAGATGTTCTAGAGGCTGACACAGGGAGGAGAACGACAAGGAATTGTTCTTTCCTGAGAAACAATGCAATGTCTTAAAAAAATCTTAAATTTTCATTAGATCCCTGACCTACAGAATATGACGCTACTTGTAAAGAACTGAACTGTCTTCCATAACAAGGGGAATTGATATTAAGTTCTGCCGTGCCGAACTTTTTACACCGTCCACCAAAAGATAAACTTTCAAAATCAATTAATTGCTCGAGACATGTTTATGATCTGAGAATATTAAATGTCAAATTCCAGACCCTAAGGTTGGAAAACTGGGCTTGTAATTTCAAGATACCGAAAATAAAGAGGGTCTTTGTGTGCGGCTTTAAAAATTACATATGAAGCTATATCGAATATTTTCTAAATATATATTTTCAAATCCTGAATGGGAAATTACAGTCATTTCGATGAAAATATCGTCTAAAGCCTTCGAAATATCTAAAAATACCGGGAGTCTAAATATATGGAGCCTATGTCTAAACATGGACAAACAGGATCTTCACGCACATAAAATCAATATTGCCAAATTACAGCCACATCGATGGGAGAAAGCGACTAAAAGTTTTAAAATCTTTAGCCGTTCACAAATGTTCTACAAACACGTTCTTCACTCTCTAAGATCCCGCATTGATAAATTACAGACACTTCGGTAGCAAAATGTGGTTAAAAGTTCAAAATATGGAAAATAGGGCTAGGTAAAAAATTGACCTATTTTGAAATTGTTGTTCCCCTTTCAAGAATCCGGATTACCAAATCACTTCGGCCAATATGGCTGCAATCTTTAAAATACCTTAAATTGAAGCTATGGCAAACAATGCACCTATATGGACAAAATGCAAAAAATTGCATCCTCAAAGCCTCCAGAATGCCAAATAACAACCAATTTGGTGGGAAAACATGAATAAAATTTTAAAATACCGACAATGGGGTTTCCTTTTATACGGAGGCTATGACCAAACAGGGAACTTTATGGAATATTTGTTGTAAATATGTTTTTCCCCGTCAGGAACCCTGAATGCCAGACTACGGTCACTTTGGTGTGAAAATGTGAATAAAACCTTCCAAATACCGAAAGTTGGGCAGAACATTTACAAGGGCGTTATTCGATAACATGGACTTATATAGACAATTGTCTACAATTATGCTTTTACCCTCTAAGAACCCGGAATGCCAAATTACACCCACTTTTGTGAGAAAATGCCGTTAAAAACTTGCTTACTGCTAAACAATAAACCTATATCGAAAATTTTCCGCAAAACATTTTTTAACACAAAGATTTTGAAATGCCAAATTGCAGTCACTTCAGGTAGTATATAAACGGCTAAAAGTTTCAAAAAATAGAGAATGGACCGGGACCGTTACATTGGGCAGGGACATACGCACGAAATATTTATATATATTTTTTTTCATACCAAAAATGTATTTTTGCAATGAAAATTTTCTTATTGAACCAGGAGGCCGCCGAAATGAAATCCTGTGTACGTTGGTGATATGAAAAATGCTGCTATAATCTTAAACTACCGAAAATGGGGAATATATGAATATGGTGATCCTTTATATTTGAGCTATTCCAAAACGTGGACATATATTGAAAATATTCTCGAAATATATTTTTCACTCTCCAAGAATTCAGAAATCAAAATTACAACCTCTTCGGTGGGACAAAATGCAGCTAAACCCTTCAAAATACTGAAAATGGTGTGACACCTTTACATGTGGGATATTCCAAAACGTAGACGTATATGAAAAAAATTGTTGATGGTTTTCATCTTTCAAGCATCAGGAATGCCAGGTTATGACCACTTCGTTAGGGCAGGACCTTTATATGGGCGCTAAACAAATTAGTGAATTTATATTGAAAATTGTCCGTGAATAAACTGTTTACCTGCCTGGAATCTGAGCCACTTGGTTGTGAAAATACGTCTTAAACCTTTACAACTCCGAAAACGGGACGTCATAGTTATATGGATGATACCGTAAATCGAGGGCCTATATTAACCCTTTGAGCCCCGAATTTTTTTCCGCAATCTTAGAACAAATTTCTGTTCACAGATTTAATTGCATTCGGGAGATACAGTACATTCTTTCGGAAAAAATAAAGTCCAATATCAAGAAAACCGAATGCAAAATCATTTTAAATTATTCTCTATATTCAATTTTACAAGAATCAATAATAATTCTAAGGGTAGAATGTGTACAATTTGAATACGAAGCGATTTATATAATTTGGACTGTATACACAAATCAGTACTGTACAGAAATTTACCCTCTTCTCTATATTGAAAAGCTCATAACTTTACCAAAATTTTGAATTTTTTTATTTTTCTTTTGATATGTGCCGTCCATAATCAGGTCTTGACATATGAAATCCAAATAATACATATCTACTAGCTGCATATAAAATATAAGCTCTAAAACATTTTGTTGCCTGTGGGCAACATTGGGCCACAAAGGATTAATAATGTTCTGCAATATTTATGTTCACCCTCCCAGAAGTATGAATACCGAATTACATACTCTTTGGTCGAAAAATTCGGTTAAAACCTTCTAAATGGCGGGGTGGGAACTTTCTTCCAAAAACCTGAAATACCCTTCAGTTGGAAAATGCTACTGAAATATTCAAAATGTCGAACAAAGGCGGATCCTTGTTCATAAATTTGATGGAAAGTTTATATATGAGCGATGGAAACAATATGGACCTAAATGAGCCAATTTTCCGAAAATTAAAAAAACGGCAATGGAAAATTGCAAAATCGAGTCGAAATATCCATCCCTCTGTCTGGCTAGCAAATGCGCCCGACAACTCTTGAAGGAAGTCACCTTCATGGGAAATATCGGCGCAGTCGGTTGGCGACCTACTGCACGAAATGGTCCAAGATTTTTTGAAAATTATTATTTTTTATTTTTTTAATTTCATATGAATCAAATGGAGCATCCGATTGATCCATTGGTAACAAACCTACATGAAATCCGAAAACGGAGTCTATAGGAAAACTTCTTCTGATACCTTCACAAAGATAGAGAATTTTTTGATAAAAAAGTATACGTTCGTCACGTCAAAGGTCAGGATAAGGGTAAAAAAAATATGTCATAGGTCACGAATATATCCTTGCTCTACAGGAAACACAATTTATTTTGAAGATAATTGCCAGGACCGCCAATTTTCGTTGTTATGTACCCATCCAACCATTTTCTTATTTTTTTCTTTTTTGAACTCTGCTATTTTATTTTCCACAACTGTAAATATTTTCTTACATTCAAGCTACAGGTTGACGTCATTTGATATTTATCAGCAAAAACATGGCAACAACAACACCAACAAATGAGAACAAGACACCACCAACGCTGGCTGCAACAGCAGAGCTTTCGAAGCAGAGGCACAAACAGCAGCAGTCGACACAGCACAAAGGCAATGGCTTTAAAACGGCACATCAACACACACACACACAAATACGACAACAACGACAGCGCAAAAGTTCAAGGTTAAACTTTTTGTGAAGGTAGTGCTCTTTTCCCCGGTATACTCTTTCTTTTTGGGTAGCCTCTCCGCTGCACCTAAATTTCTTTTTCTTACCCAAAAATTTACTTTTTTGGAGATTTCTTTTTTGGTTCAGTTTTTTATTATTTTTATTGTTGTTGTTTAAAAAAAATTTGCCTTCAAATTTAATTTGCCCAAATAAAGCAGGTCCTTGTTTTTTTTTTTTTTTTTTTTTTTTGTATGTGAGGATGATTTCATAACAAAAGGAAGTGAAACATGAACAAAAAAAAAAAAAAACATTTTTGTTTTGTGATAAAACTTAGGTGTTCCAAAAAGAGAGAAAAATATGGACCTGGTCCGGTTTTTTCTTATTTTGGTGATTATGTTAATTTGGTTGATTTGCCAGCTTTCGGCTTCAGCAAATTTTTTGTGTTGAAAAAAGGATGACTTGTTCGTCAGATGATTTACCTTCACATTACTTTATTTGGTGATTATGGACGGCGCTGTGTGTGATTTCCTGGCCAATGGCCAAAAAAGGACTTGGCCATTGAGGCACCGCTGAGGTTAAATAATAAAAAAACATACAAATTTGTAAATGTTTTTTGTTTAATGACATGTCAAATGTGATGGAACGGAAGAGAGAGAGAGAAACGCCTTTCAATTACCACACAATGCAAAACAAAAGATTTAAGCCACAAACTTGATTGCAGTTGCATGTCTCGGCATGGCCTTAAGGAAATACAATTTTAAATAAAAAATTGGATTTCTCTAGGTTTCAGTGCCATTTAAGGGAACTAGTACAACCTCCAAGCCGACAACCTGCAAAAACATGTCATAACAATTGTATGTGGTTCTTTAGGTGATATATTGACAAAAAACAGGCAGGAAGGCTGCGCTGGCTGGCTGTCAAGCAGACAGTCGATGTTTAATTCAATGCGGAATTCGAATTTAAATTCAAGGTGAGAACAATAACAACAAATGTTTCAATGATTTCTAGGTTAAATGCTGCTGGAAAACAATGATCATTGTGTATAAATTTTAGAGGACGATAAATTGTCCTCCAAAAAAAATCACAATGTATAGACATACATATGTCTGGTAGCTTGTCTGGATACCTTAACCCCACAATTTCTCACTTGTTTTATGTCATCTTCTTTTAAATGGCCAATAATTCACCTCCACATCAAACCCTTTTAAAACGAGATTTGTTTAATCCAATAAATATTTTTGTCCCATAAATTATAAAAAAAAACATATGTCATTTTTAAACCCCAAAATCAAAACCCCCCTCCACAAAAAAATGTTGACATTTCGAACAAAATTTTTTTCATAAGCCAATATATAAAACTGACATCTTCGACAGATCTATGGCCAAACATTTGATTGTTATCACCTCAAACATGACAAACAATCAATTAATAATCTTTAAAGAGACAGACACACACACAAATACAAATTCCATGTGAAAAAAAACGAATAGGGGTTAAAGTTGCTTTATATTCGAAACAGCCTAAAAATATTCCAAACAAAAAAATTGCCACCAAAAATTAATCACATTTCAACAAAATTAAAACCCCAGCTGTTTTATAAATTGACCACACATGTTCCGATATTTAATAAATACATGAAAGTTGTAAGACAAGCTATTTGCACAAAAATAAATAATCTCATGCTAACAACTATTTAAAGCTACTAAAAATTCTATGAGCTTGAGACAGAGATAAATTAAAGCAATTTAAAATTTTAAATATTTGATAAAAAAAACTTAGGAAACTTTACCGACAAAGGAATAAATTAGACAAGTTTTTTCTGCAATTAATTAGACAAAACGTTTTAAGGGAAAAGAGACAATTTTTGTAGATTTTTTAATGGTTTCGAAGGGTCTTTGAATCTTTCACAGGTCTTGTATTAACAGAAGATCCTCAAAATGCTCAATTTTGTAAGTTGTGCAAACTTTGATGTCAATCTGACTAACATGAGGAGTTTGATGTCCAATTTACTTGAAATCGGGTGAAAATATATATGGAAGCTGTATCCAAATATTAAGCGATTTCAAACAAACTTGTCACAGGTTAGGTTATACTAATTTCAGAACGTTTTGTTCCTATCAGCCTATTGGATCCTTGGTGCGTCAATTACTTATAATCAATCTATAATAAAAGGGAGCTATATCTAAATCTGGACCGATTTTCAGTACGTTATGCCAAATTTCGTGCAAATCGAAAGATATATAGAGACTTTGGTGAACCATTTACATGAAATCGGACGAAACTATATATGGGAGCTATATAGAAATCTGGACCGATTTTCACGAAAAAAGGCAGACATCATTCTAGGCTCAATTCAATACGTTATGCCAAATTTCGTGCAAATCGAAAGATATATAGAGACTTTGGTGAACCATTTACATGAAATCGGACGAAACTATATATGGGAGCTATATAGAAATCTGGACCGGTTTTCTCGAAACTTGGCAGACATTCATTCTAGACTCAATTCAGTACGCTATGCCAAATTTCGTGCAAATCAAAAGATATATAGGGACTTTGGGGCACCATTTACATGAAATCGGACGAAACTATATATGGGAGCTATATCTAAATCTGGACCGATTTTCTCGAAACTTGGCAGACATCACTCTAGGCTTAATTCAGTACGTTATGCCAAATTTCGTGCAAATCAAAAGATATATAGGGACTTTGGGGCACCATTTACCTGAAATCGGACGAAACTATATATGGGAGCTATATCTAAATCTGGACCGATTTTCACGAAACTTGGCAGACATCATTATAGACCTAAATGATTAGCCTGTACCAAATTTCGTGCAAATCGAAAGATATATAGGGACCGTTTACATTAAATAGGTTAAA
>NW_026879405.1:0-26644 GCF_032173495.1 Musca vetustissima
CCTGCTACATGTTTACAAGCTTAGCTCGAAAAAAGGTTTTATTTGTTTCTTAAGAAGAATGCCAGCCAAACAGACGAAGAAACACTCACACGCTTGCCCCCACCCAACAAAAGCGACAAACGGGGAAAAAGACACATCACATACAACACCTCGTCATTGTTGTTCGTGTTGCTGTTGTTGTTGTTCTTCAAAAGCTAAGACCCAACACGACATTTAGGTTAATTGCTACGTACAAGTGGTGGGCTACGTACTCCGTGTAACAGTGCTGCTGCTCTTGTTATTCCGTGCAGAACAAGCGAATGAATCTAACCCACGAAGAAGAAGAATAACGTTTTTTCTATCTTCGAGCAGGATAACAACAAGAAGCGACATTACATTGCATTGCATTGCTAGAGAATACATAAAAATGAACGAACAAATGAACGACTGAATGACAGAAGATGACACTTGCTACCGCTGACAGCTAAGTATTGTTTTTATATTTTATTGTTGTTGTTGCTTTTTGGTTAAAGAAAACATCATGTCCAAATATGTTTCTTGTTATAGAAACGTGTCACTGTTAGCAACCGAAATAATAATTAAAGTTTGAGAGGCTCTTGAAATGCAACCTAGGAACATTTAAGTAGAGCTGAATTGTGAAATATTGTCAGGAAATTTAATTTCAGTATAAAATTTGCATATCCAGATGAGGATGGATAGTCTTCTTTCTATGGATGGTCTTTTTCTATGGAACTCCTGTAGGATGAATTCTGTATAAAGAAAACCTGTAGGAAATCTTCTGCCTAAAGAAGATTTATAAAACTTATTGTATTCCCAAAATACCTGTAGGAAATATTCTGTCCTTGGATAATCTAAAGTAGGTCTGTACACTAGTACAAGTCTTCTCTCTATAAAAGATCTGTAGGAGTTCTTCTGACCTTCAAATATGCTTTGGATGTCTTCTCGATTAAGAAGAAGACCTGTAGGAGGTATTCTGTATATTGAGGAACTGTAAAATATATTCTGCCTATGGAAGACCTGTTAGGAGGCATTCTGTCTCTGGAATGCTCTTAGTGGGACTTCTGTCTATATAAGGCATGTATAACGTATTCTGTGCTTAAAGTACCCGGTGGTAAGTTTCGACTCTCAAATACCTGTTCTGGCTGGAAGAAAGAAACATCTACCATTCAAAGACATGTAAAAGACCTCTGGAACACCATAATAGAAGGTGTTCTATTATGGCTTTCTACGAATTAAAGACGTGACAATGGTTTTATATAACAAGTCCGTATGATGTCTTCTATTTTGAATAGAACACCTGTAAGAGATATTCTGTCTGTAGCAGGATTTCTGTATATAGAACACCTACAAGAGGTTATATGCCTGTAGTAGTGGTATGTGAACCTCTGACTGCGGTAGAAGACGTTCAGAAGAGGTTTGACCTACAGAAGACCTGAATAAGGTATTCCGTTTATAGAAGACCTCTTCTGTAGGAGATATTCTGTCTATAGAAGACATGTAGGAGATCTTCCGTCTATAGGAGACCTGTAGGAAGACTTCTGTCTATAGAACGCTTTTAGTGGGTCTTCTGTCTATAGAAGGCATGTAAAATGCATTCTGATCTTCAAATACCCGGTGTAAGTTCTTACTATAGAGCACCTGTTCTGCCTGTAGAAGTCCTTCTGTCTAAGGAAGACCTTTAGGAAATTTCCTATCCTTAAAAAAACCTGTAGAAGTTGTCATGGCCTTCTAAGAATAGAAGATATGTAGGAAGTCTTCTGACAATACTTATAGGAGAATTTCTGTCCATAGAATACTGGTACAAGGACTTCTGTCTATAGAACGATTTGTGTCTATAGAAAATCTGTAGCAAGATTTCTGTATATAGAAAACCTACAAGAGGTTATATGCCTGTAGTAGAACTTTAACAAGGTTTCTGTTTATGGAATACCTGGAGGTGGTATTCTTATATTGGGATGTGAACCTCTGACTGCGGCAGGATATTTGTCTATAGAACAATAATGGAAGACTTTCAGAGGATGTAGAGATGACGAGAAGATAATACGTTTTTATATGTAATAGAGAAATAAATCTATAGACAGAAATTCCTTATGAGATTTTCTGTTAGATTTTCTATCTATAGAAAACCGATAGGAAGAATTCTGCCTATAGAATGTTTTTAGTGGGCCTTCTGTGTATAGAAGGCATATAGAATTTATTCTGTCCTTAAAAGGCCCAGTGGTAACATCTGTCTATAGAAGAACTTTAATAGCTGTAGAAGGTCTACTAACTATAAAAACCTTAAAAGACATTCCAATGGAAGACCTTCCTACATGCCTATTCTTAAAAGACCTGTAGAAGATGTTCTGTTATTCTGACTTCTGATAATAGAAGACTTGTAGGTGGACTTGTCTATAGAAGACCATCTACATAATACCAATAGACGTAATACCAATATGTAGATACGACTAAGAGGATGATAAGTTTTTTATATTTAATAGAGAGTAGAAGGAGTCTTCTATCTAAAGTTCGTATATGGTCTTCATTTATGAGAAGTACTCCCATAGTGCTTCTGTAGGGCTGTATTTTGTCCTTACAATACCCAGTGTTATGTTCTGATAATAGAACTATTGAATACCTTATGTATACGAAGGACATTTCGTCTATTGAAGACCTTGAAATGCCTGGAGAAGGTATTATCTTATAGAAAATTAGTAGTAGATCCTTTGTCTATGGAAGACCTCAACGACGTCATCTGTCTATGTAAACTATATACAAAAAATTCTATCCTTACATGACCTATAGCAGTTATGATGGTATATAGAAAATCAGTAGGACATATTCTGTCTATAAAAGCTAAGTAGGAATTATCTTTAAAATCCCGTAGGAAGTTTTCTAGCTATAAAAGACCTAAATGATGTTATTTGTCCATGGAAGGCATATAGGAGGTCTGTATTTAGAACATCAATCGGTGGACTTCTGTACATGGAAGATCTGTAGCTTTCATGTTCTTTAATATATTTGTTTAATTTCTGACAATAGAATACATGTTTTATATTGCCAGTAGACATACATTCTGTTTTTGAAAGAAATCCTGTTCTGTACTCTTTGGATGATTTCCAGCAATAGGATAACTGTAAAAGGTCTTCAGTCTATAGGAGATCCGAAGGAGGTCTTTTGTCTACCAGATCAATAGCAGGTATTCTGTACATAGGATACTAGTAGGTCTTATTTCTATAAAATATCTATAGGGTGTCATCGGTCCTTACAAGGTGCGTTTGATTTTTTGAATATAGAAGACCTGTAGGAGGCTTTCTATCTATGGAAGACAGATCCTGTAGGATTAATTCTCTTCTTAAAATATGAGTTCAATGTCTTCTGTCTTTGGAAGATCTAAAGATAAAAGATCTGTAAGTTGTTTGTTGTCTATAGAAGACCACCTAGAGCAGGCCTTTTATAGACATCAAACCACTTGTAATGGGAAGACCTGTAACGTGCTACAGGTCAGGTCTTCCGTCTTTAGAAAGTATGTGGAGTCCTTCTGTCTATGGAATGTCTTTAGGGGGTCTTCTATCCTTCTGACAATAAAATACAGGTCTTCTATTGCCAAAAGACATCCATGTTGTCCAAAAGACATTCCTGTTGTCTATGGAAGACCATTAAAATATATCCAATATAGAGAAGACCTTCAAGTGGTCCTCTACCCAATAACTTCTATTTCCATATAAGACCTATGGGAGATCTTATGTCAATTGGACCCTGTGTTTAATTTGTCTATACAAGACCTGTTAGAGGAATTCTGTCAATATAATGCACGTAGAAGATCTTCTGTCTTGGAAGACCTATAAGAGGTCATCTGTCTATAGAAGTGAGTTTCTATAGAATAACTAAAACAGGGAGGCTCTATAGACGAGCCAAATAAGGTAGGGCCTTTAGACTATATCATGTTTACATTTAATAGCAGGCTGTTTTTTCTGCATAGGAGATACAACTGAGAATCTCTATAGACGAGCTGCAATATTGAGTCTCTGTAGAGGAGCAGAAGCAGGAAGTTTTTATAGACGAACTGAAGCAGACGAGCGGGAGCAGGGATTCTATACAAAGGAACTGAAGGGAGTCTAAAGACGATCCGAAAAAGGGAATCTCAATCTCTACAGGCAAGCTGAAGCAGGGAGTCTGTATAGTCTCTAAGAGCTGAAGCAAAAGTCTTTATAGATGATCTGAAGCAAATGCAATGAAGTTGGGAGTCTCTATAGATGAGCTGACCAAATTTGTTATATTTTAATAACCAGATTATTTATATAAATTCTGATCCATAAGAATGTTTTCTATGCCTCGTACATAACTCAGGGATCTGACGATATCTCTAAATGAAGTCTATTTTTTATACAAACAAAATAATTTATTCTACAAGGATTCTCTGTCGAGGTGCTGAAGGAAGTCTCTATAGAACAGCGGAATTAGGGAGTTTTTATAGACGAGCAGAAGAATGAGCCTCAATAGACGACCTGAAGCAGAGAATCTCTATAGCAGAGCTTAAATAAGAGTCTCAGTGGACGACCTGGAGCAGGGAGTCCCTATAGACGAACTGAAGCGGAAGTTTCTCTAGACCAATTGAAACAAGAAGTATCTATAGACCAGTTGAAGCATGGGAACTCTGTAGATGCACTGAAGAGAGCCTCTATAGAAGAGGCGAAGCATGGAGTCTCTATAGACGAACTGAACCGAAAGTTTCTCTAGACGAACTGAATCATAAGCAGAGGGTCTCAATAGACGAACTAAAGCAGGGAGTCTCTATTAAAGAGCTGGAGCGAATGAAGTCTCTGGGCTTTTATGATGATTTTTTGGCCATGATTTATTTTTTTATTCGAAACGTTCAGATTCCCTGCCAAGGGTTTGCGTGTTCTTCAGGTGAGATTTTTTTGAAGGTTTAGAAGAGAAGGCGACCGATTTAGTGCATACTAAGTTCATAAATTGAATTACTCACCATTTTGTGAGCCTAGTGAAAGGTCGGCCTATTTCCAAGGTCAGTCAGAGCACTACTCGATTTTACAATTTTTGTGTGTGTAATATTTTTTTCTAATTTTAATTTCAAATGAACAGAAGTTGACTTTTCCTATAGAAATCTTAAGGAAGACTCTATAGACGAGCTGAAGCAGGAACCTCTTTTGAATAGCTAAACTACATGTTTATAGACGAGTTGAAAGAAGTCTCAAGGCCTTTCCGATTATTCTACAGAGTTTTTATTTCTTTCTTCTGACATATAGTGGCGGTGGGATTTTGCGATGGTTTTGATCAGTCTGATCTAAAGGAGATCTCAACCGTTTAGTACGAAAATGTGTATAAGTCACATTTTTGTATTGATTCTATGCATATTATCTAAAGGAAGTATGGGTCTATCTCGTTTCCTTTTTGCCTGTTACAAACATAATATGGAAACGAGAAAACGAGATAGACCCATAGTTCCTTTAGATAATATGCATTGCATCAATACAAAAATGTGTATAAGTCATTCATTTTTTAACCGATTTTTTTAATTTTTCTCATTTTCGAAAGTTTATTTAATTTTCTTCCCCGTAATATAACAGCTTGATATCATCATTTCATCGTACAGTCCGAAGAAAAATAAAGTTAGTCTTGTTATGCGTATTTTTCACATTGCAATTGCTGTAACTCAGGCAATCCTCAACCGATTTACCAAATATATATCCTGTTTGAAAGGAAAAATTCTACTCTTCGAAAGAAAAAAGAGTAATATAAATCCACTAGAAATTAAACAAGTTATTCGAGTTTCGGATTTAAAAGCTATGAAACCACGTTTTTCTCTACATTTACCGTTATAAAATTAAATTTCGAAGTGACCCAGAAAAACCAAAGGTATTTTCGTCGTCCAAGGACTCCAACTAAACAGAATTGGTACATTAGAACCCCTGAATAATTTTCATGTCGCACAGTGTAATTATGATGGACTACCAAATATTGCAAAGTCAAAAATGCGCGCCAAATTTGGACAACTCACAGCATTGTTTTGTATTCTTCTACAAATCTCAATGGAGACAAACTTTCACTAGTTACGATAAAAATTAATATTAACAGAGGACAAGGACAATTCAACACCGAGCTTGGTGTAAAATTGTTTACGCTTCAATTAGAACATCGAGCAAAAAAAACTGTTCCATTTTTTTACAGGTGGTGTACAATTTCACACTTAACACCTCAATAAATTTATTTATAGCCAATCAGAGGAATAAAAAAACAATAATAATTACATCCTTTTAAGATGGTGCCAAAAAGACGTGGCACTGTTGTTGGATAAGGTGACACCACAGCGATGTAATTAAAAGGCCTCAGAAAAAAAACACAGAATAAAAATAGTGTAACGTAAAACCATTTTCATATTTTACAACATAAAGTTCAAATCTAAACATCGACATCCGTATCAAGCAAGGCTGGAACATTTGGTCAATGTGCATATGTAGCCAGACAGCTATGTGTGCGTATCGATCGTAACAAACAAAACAAAAGAAGGGACTACGTCGGACTCCTCTTAACCGAAACACTTTCAACACCTTCGCCACACAGTATCAATTATGCTTGAAATTGAAAGGAATTGAATTACACAGCAGCAGCATTGAGGAAGGGACCATGGAGAGCTGGAGAAGTAGTAGAAGAAAAAAAAAAAAAAACATACACAACCAACAACATCATCATCAGGGCCAGTGGTAAAAATATGTTTTTTTTTTGTTTTTGTGTTTCAAAATACCCCCACGTAGCGTAAATGTAACATTTTCACCCTTCACATTCGTTGTTGTTGTTGTTGGTGTAGCTGGTTCCTTTTTTTCTTCTTTTGAATATCTTGACCGAGGTTGTTGAAAACAAGTCCTTTTTGGGACCCTCTCATAAAGCACTCTCCACAAGACAGCCGCACTCAAACACACACACATACCAACACACTTAGGCATATACAGATCCCCTCCTTCACACATCGAAGTGAAGAGGAGTTTACATTAAGGCCGTTCTTTTTTTTCATTCTTTTTATTTTCATTCGAAACAAAACAACTGCATTTAGAAAATGTAAATTGTCCTGTGTGTACGGGTGTGTGTGTGTGTGCACGTCTGTTTGTTTCTGTGCTCTTAATGGCGGTTTCCGGTTGCATCAAAACACACAAACACACACACGCACACACACACTTGCATGGTCCATCAACATTTATTTGAAAAACAGACGCCAACATTTGAGGTATGCATCCTGAGTTTTTACTTTTCATTTCTGTTCTGTTTTGTATTTTTTGTTGTTGTTTTTATTTTTACATCGATGCTTCAAAACCTAAAAGCAGGGAGCTCGCTCCTCTTCGAACAACAAATCAGCGTGCTCGCTCGTCTAAAGTAAAAGTATTCTTCAATCTCAATGCTCTGAATGCTGATGCTACCAAACGACGAAGGAGGATAAAGCGAAGGCGGAGGTGGAAATGTTGAGCTTGAAACCAACTGTACTTTATTAACCAAACACAACCAAAACATCGACGAACTGAAGCAGCAAAAAGGAAATAGAACTCCCACAACTTGTGAAGCGTGCAGCAATGCAATTGAAACATGCAAATTCATGCCGAGTTTTTTTGTTAGCGGGAATTAGATACAGATTAATGGCGAGAGGGCGGGCTTTAATTTCGAACAATATTTGATATAAGTTATTTTAATAACTAAATTATTTAAAGAAATATAAATAAATTGTAGGACACAGAAAATTTTTTTCTATAGAAAAAATGGCCTCGGGTAATCAGTTTTTCGGTTCAGTTTTTTATAAAAAAGTAATCTCAGTTGAGACCCTTTATTATATAAAAAAAAATAAATCTCAGCTATTTATTTCTTTGGAAATATTCTCAGAAATATTTTATATAGAAAAAAAAACTTCCTCAAAACAACGACGTTCTCCGAACGAGATCATTTTGTCTACAAAAAGTTCAGTTTGTTATATAGAAAATATATCTTGAGATCGGAAATCAATGTTTTCTCTATAGAAAAAATATCTCCTAAAATCTAAAATAGTTTAGGATACATGGCAAATGTTTTACTATAAAAATCACACATACACAATTTAATTTCACGTTTTTGTACCGGAAAAAACTCAATCCAGTTCCTAGCGAATTGAGGGTAAAATTGTAATCTAGAAATAAATTATCCATAGGCAGAAATCTCAGGAGACTAAAGTTGCATTCTTGCTAAAGAAAAACATTCCCAGGATTTTGTCTGTTGTGCCAGGGTCAGACTGCTTAAAGCCGAGTAAAAGGTTTTCTCTAGAAAATACCAAAAAAACTGGTTACATTTTTTGACTTCCAAAAATTCCGAGGAAATTGTTTTCCATACAAAATTTTTTTTAGGTCCTGCCAACTATTATATCTATCGGGATCAGACAAAAAAACTACAACTTCTCTATTAAAAAAAAAAACTTTTTCTTTTCATAGCAAACAATTTTCAATGAACTGATGTCGATTTTGTTTATAGAAATAAATTTCTCAGGAACTAAAGCAGATTTGTGTCTATTACAAAACTACTCAGGATCTAAGGTGAATTTTTTTTTAATTCCTCAGGATCTTAGGTCGAGGTCTGAGGAGCTCCTTTTCTTAAGGAAATGAGAAACTGATTTTCGGGAAAAAGTCTGCTTAAACACGAGGTCCTTTTTTCTCTAGAAAAAAATCTCTTGGGACTCGATGTGTTCGTTCTCTAGAAAAAATAGGTTGGACCCGTTTTTCGTTTGACATCCGAGGATTTTTTTTTTAATACAAAAACTTTCAGGGCCTCAATATTTTTTTTTAGAAACAAATTCTTAATGAATTCATAAGGATCAGAGGTCGATTTTTTTCTATAGATCTGAGGTTGATTTTAAAAGAAATCCTCGGGATCGGTGGTAATTTTTTTTTCTAAAGGTCTTTTTTTATAGAAACAAATTCTTAATGAACTGAAGTAGATTTGGTTTCTATTGAAAATCTCCAGGACCAGAGGTCGATTTTTTTCTTCTATAGATCTGAGGTGGATTTAAAAGAAATCCTCGAGATCGGTGGTAATTTTTTTTCTAAAGGTAAAATTCCTCAAAAACTAGATTCGTCGATTGTTTTGAATAGAACAACTTGTCTTATAGAAATCTTTTGCTGCGGGAAAAACTCCTCATTAATTCTATAGAAAATTCATAAGACTTGAGGTTTATATTTTTCTATAGAAAACACTCTTTCTGAGGTTTTTTAAAGAAAAAAAAATCATCAGAAACTGAGTTTTTTTTTCTTCTAAGAACTGAGTTATTTTTCTATAGAAACAAAAATTGTCAGGAACTGAGTCGATTTTTTACTATAGAAGACCAGTGATATCCTACACAACTTTCACGAAAATCTAACTTTTTGCGGTTGTTTTTCACCGAGCCTGGGCAATATTTAGATTAGATGTCAACAGCCCCTTTTCCTTTTCCCGTGGGTTTAATTGTGATGTTCGGCTTATAATTGTGGCCTATAGATCAAAAAACCCTAAAAGCCCATTTCATCCCAAAATTAATTTCTGATCATCACCGAAAATGATAGGCGTTCTCCTTGGTCACAACTGGAACCTCCTGGAAAATTTCAAAGCGATCAGCGCTATTTCCGCCCTCTAGTGTGGTAATGGGTTACTAAATAATATCTGAATACCCAAGCACCTGTAAGTCTTTAAGTGTAACTTCCACAACCGAGTACTCACGACAATATAATTGGTATAAATTTAAAGGACAACAACTCCTCTTGGATACACTATCAACCTCTCGGGTCTATGTGCTTCAGGAGTAAAAATATTCCCCATAGAATACAAAATTTGTGATTTTTCACACAAAAGTAAGGGTCCATTTGACCCGCTAAATACTTACCGATCTTTATCAAAATAAGCATGCTTATTCTTTGGCTCGATCCCATTCTCCATGTAAAAATTCGCGATGTTTGAAGATTGGTCCATAAATGTGGCCTGTATTGTGTTTACAAATTATAATGGACAGACGGACAGATGGACGGACACACATGTCTAGATCGACTCAGCTAGTCGAGATATGACGATCGGTATACTTAAAGGTGGGTCTAGGACCAATATTTCGCGGCGTTACAAACTCTTGGGCATGCACAAAGTTATAATAATAAATAAATCGACCTCAATTCCTAGAGAATTCGTTTATAAAAATCGACCTATGTTCCTAACGATTTTTTCTATAGAAACATTTCTTTAGGAACTGTGGTATTTGTCTATAGGGAAATCCTTAGGAAATGATTTCACATATTTTTTATAGAGTCTCTTCGTAGGAAATGAGGTCGATTTTTTATAGAAAAAAATCTTCAGGAACCGAGGTCGTTTTTATAAACAATTCTTTAGGAATTGATGTCCATTTGTTTATAAAAAATTGTAATTGAATGAACTGATGTTGATATTTTTCTATAAAAAAATCTTAGGCTTTCGGCTTTTTTTCTATAGAGCTACAGGGAGTCTCTTTTTTCCATAGAACAAAATCCTCAAGAATGGTCGATTTTATCCATATGAACGGAGTTTTTTTTTCTATAGAAAAAATGCTCATTGAGAAATGTGTTTTTTCTATAGAAATACATTTCCTAGAGGTTGAGGCCTATTTTTCTATAGAAAAACATTTTTGATAAACTGATAACGATTTTTGTATATAAAAAAATCTTAAGTTGGGATTTTCTATAGAGTTAAAGGAAGTCTCTATAGACGAGATGTAGGAAGTTCTATATAAAAAGTCCGTCGGGAAATGTTACTGAAGTAAAAATATTCAATCGATTTGCGGCAGATATATACCCTCGGACTATGACTATATAACCAACCCTAAATATAACCAACCCTAAATTTTGTGGGGAAAGTACAAGATATGATGGACCTACGTATCCGATAATACAGACTATGGTTATTACAAATACAAGTTTTACCATTCCGTTTATATTATGCTCGCTACATATGAAAATTAAACTTTTTTAAAATGGACCCTTTTTGAAGGGCGTAATGAAGGGAGTGGGCCGATGGGTCCCATCTTCAGTCTTGATCTGAGTTTAGTAAAAGATATCTAATATTGTATCCCATATTAGATACATACAAAAATGTTAACATTTTGTAGAGGAAGCATCGGAAGGAATGGATCGATGGACTTGGAACTTGATATCTGTTTGGTAAAAAATATTACGATACAATATCAAGTTGAGATGAAGTCGGAATATCCATATGACATCAAATGGCATTTACAATTTTTTTCAAATGTTGAATCTTTTTATTAGAAATATCGGACAATGAAACCCATCCGAAAAAAAAAATTGTAAAGATTTGGTTAAAATATCAGTATGAGTGTATAAACATGTCTCCGCCAAAGAGTTCATTTTTTCATACATGAAAATGTTCTATATAGGTTAGGATAAAAACTGAATTTCCCTTGTAAACAATCAGCTTCGGTACATGATAATTAAAAAAATTAAACTTCTTCATCATTATATATACAAAATAGTGCGGGATATTCGAGGCTAAATTTTTCCTTGAGGAACAAAATTCTTCCATACTTTGAGGTCAAATTTTTGTATGAAAAGCTTTCGACAATTTTTTTCAGATCTTTTATGTATGTACCCTAAGTTATTTTGTTATATAGAAATAATCTTTGGGGACCTGTGGCCAATTTTTTCTATAGCAAAAATCTTCGGTCCCAAAATCTGGTTGCGTTCCCAGGTTAACTTTTGTATAGAAAAAAACTTTTTTATACAAACACAGTTTCTCGGAAAATGAGGTCAACACCTTTCCGGGGTTTGAATTCAACTTTTTTATAGCAAAAATTGGGACTCAAGAACAATTTTTATAGTTGAAAAGTCCTTGGAATTCTCCAGATTATTATTGAAAGGAAAATTTCTAAAGACCCGATGTTAATCTTTTTTATAGACAAAATTCCTCGGGATCCTTTTTCTATTTTTGTGTAGAAAAAACATTCTCATGAGCGGATATTAATTTTAATCTAAAGAAAAAAAAATACCACATTTGAATTTTTTTTATAAACCGCAGCAACTAAGGTTGACTTTTTCAACAGACAAACTCTAGAGGAACTGATGTTGCCACTCTTCATTAAACAGGGAATATCTATAGAACAGCTGAAGAAGGAGAAAATCTACAGACGAACTCTATATTTTTTTAGTAGAAAAAAAACAGTCTCATTCTCTGAGGAACATTCAAAGTCAGTTCCTGAGTATTTAGCCTCACTTCTTGATCTGCATTAATTAATTATTCATTAATATTTATACCCTTCAGGGTATAAATATTACAGGGTATTATGTCTTTGTGCATATGTTTGTAACAGGCAAAAGGAAACGAGATAGACCCATGGTTCCTTTTGAGAATATGCATAGAATCACTTTTTAAGTCGATTTAAGCATGTCCGTCCGTCCGTCCGTCTGTCTGTCCATGTATTTTTGTGAGCAAAGTACAGGTCGCATTTATGATCCGAATTGGATGAAATTTAGCACAGCTCATTTGTTTGGCCCAAGGACGAACCCTTTTGAAATACCCATAGTGGTGAAGGGTATCATATAGTCGGCCCCGTCCGACTTTACTACTTTCCTTACTGGTTTTTCTTTATAATAATGTATTATTTTTTCTCTAGAAATTAATCATCCAAAACTTTTTTTCATATTGAAATTATTTTCAAAACAAAATGCTGTTGATGCCATTAAACTATAAAATCATTCCAAGGACTACCTTAACATTATTCTATTAATCTCAATACCCCCTGAGGTGGAAGAGATTTCTACCACAAATGAGATGTGAATCTGTGTGTGAGCATGTGTGCGTGTGATATACATTACTTAATTATTCCCTCGACTGCTGATGTTGCTAAGGACGATGAGGATGATGATGTTGATGATGAATAGTGCAAGTGTTGATTTTTATACTCCACACACATCAATTCTTTCATTTGTGAGAGTTTTCAAATTAAAAAAAAAAAAACAACGAAGCAATCCTGTACTCCACTAATGAAGTGGAAGAAACAGAAGCCCATAGAAATAAAGACTATAATCTAAAAAAATGTATTCTGCAAGCCTACAACAAAAATCCTTACATGAAGTTGGCATATCCTTCTTTCATTTCAATACACTCTGGGCAAATGAAAATGGATCCATTGAAACTCAATGGGACAAAGGAAGTTTTTTTCCTTTTAACTGCAACCATACCCATATGTGTGTCGAAGGACAACATTCATTAAAAGCTTTAATACCAATCGATGTCATATTTACGCACTTTTTTCCATAATTAATTTGTGTTACGCCAAGAAAAAAGAGGGAGGTCGAACGAACGAACGAGGTCAATGGAATGTTGTTGATTGAAAAGGGTTAAGAATTAGTATTTTGCGGGAAATAAATAAAAATCACTCAAATCACTGCCCTCATTTAAGAATGTTTTTTTTTGTTAATTACCACATAACCACATGCAACGTCGCACACACACACACTCACACTCTCAGATTGACGCCATACATCAAGAAAACGCAATGCGTTGTTGTCTGAAGCCCACAAAAGTCGAAATTGTTAACCCATTTCATAGAACAGACGACGTCTCAATCAGTCTAATACACATCATCGACAATAGCAACAACAATTACAACGACAACAACAACTTCAACAAGATTATTACACACACAGACTGTACTTCAAAGTTTTCAGTAGCTTTGTTGTCGAACACAGTAGACGACATGTTGTAAACTTTCCACTTCTTTGGCTAGGCGGAAGAAGGTTGTCATTATCCACCAGTTGGTTGGTTTGTTGGCTGGCTGGTCGGTCGGTTAGTTGTCCGTTACAACAATCGATGTACTTAGTATACAGCTTTTGGATGCACAGTATTTCATAACCACAAAAATAATTACTGGAATCTCTATCGAACAGAATTCTCAAGGTCAGCTTGTTGTTTACAACAAAACCACTGATCTACCTATCATCATAGGAAATTCCGAAAATCGAAACATTGAAGAAATATTCGTTAAAAATCTACACCTTGAAAAAATATTCTTTAAAAATCTACGCCTTGATAAAAATATTCTTTAAAAATCTACGACTTGCAAAAATATTCTTCAAAAACCCATACCTGTTATAGACCCAGTAAAAAATTAATTTAAAAATCCAAGCCTATAATAGACTCTGTAAAAATTACTTTAAAAATTCACGCCTCTTTTAGACCCTGGAAAAATTATTTTTAAAAATCCGCGCCTCCTATAGACCCTGTAAAAATTCACGCCTCTTATAGACCATGGAAAAAATTTATTTAAAAATCCACGCCTCTTATCGACCCTGTAAAAATCCACGCCTCTTATAGACCCTGTAAAAATCCACGCCTCTTATAGACCCTGGAAAAATTAATTTAAACATCCAAGCCTATAACAGACCCTGTAAAAAACTTAATTTAAAAATCCACGCCTTTTATAGACTCTGTAAAAATTACTTTAAAAATTCACGCCTCTTATAGACCCTGGAAAAAATTAATTTAAAAATCCACGCCTCCTATAGACCCTGTAAAAATCCACGCCTCTTATAGACCCTGGAATAAAATTAATTTAAAAATCCACGTCTCCTATAGACCTTGGACGCCTCTTATACTTACTTAGCTGGCTTGTGACAGAACTTTCGTTCCATAAGCCGAGCTTAGAAAAGATTTCCAATTTGAAAGACCATTTTCGGCAATGTTGTCTTCGACTTGATCTTTCCATCGTATTCGTGGCCTTCCTCTTCTGCGTGAACCATCAGCTGGTTCGCTTTTATATGCCTTCTGGACTGGGACATCTTCATCCATTCTCACAACATGACCTAGCCAACGTAGTTGCTGCAGTTCAATACGTCTAACAATGTCAATGTTCGAGAATAGCTGGTACAACTCATGGTTCATTCGACGGCGATATTCACCGTCAACGCAGATCGGCCCATAGATCTTTCGGAAATTTTTTCTCTAAAACACTCCAAGAGCTACCTCATCTGCTTGCGTAAGTACCCATGCTTCAGATCCATATAACAGCACGGGTAGTATCAGCGTCTTGTAGAGTGTGAGTTTGGTCTGGCGGGAGGTGGCCTTGCTTTTGAGTTGTTAGCTCAGACCATAGTAGCATCGGTTGGCCATCACTATCCTTCTCCGAATTTCACCACTGATGTCATTCGTTTTGTTTATGGCCGTACCTAGGTATATAAAATCGTTGACTACGTCGAAGCTGTAGTTCTCAAGTTCCACAGTTGGTCCGAGTCTACTGGACGTCTTGCGCGTTGATACCATCAGCTTGGTCTTCTCGCCGTTTACTGCCAGACCCACTTTGGCAGACTCCTTCTCAATTTGTTCAAAGGTGGATGTTACCGCTCTAAATGTTCGAAACATTATGTCGATGTCATCGGTGTGGGCGAGTAACATGTGTTGTTTGGTGTACAGAGTGCCGGTTCAAAAAATCCACGCCTTGAAATGGTCTTTGAAAAATATTGTTTAAAAATCCCTGGCAAAATATTCTTTAATAAATCCACGCCTCAGTTGGCCCTTGAAAAATATTCTTTAATAAATCCACGCCTCAGTTGGCCCCTGAAAAATATTCTTTAATAAATCCACGCCTCTTATAGACCCTGAAAAAATATTCTTTAATAAATCCACGCCTCTTATAGACCCTGAAAAAATATTGTTTAATAAATCCACGCCTCAGTTGGCCCTTGAAAAATATTCTTTAATAAATCTACGCCTCAGTTGGCCCTTGAAAAATATTCTTTAATAAATCCACGCCTCAGTTGGCCCTTGAAAAATATTCTTTAATAAATCTACGCCTCAGTTGGCCCTTGAAAAATATTCTTTAATAAATCCACGCCTCAGTTGGCCCTTGAAAAATATTCTTTAATAAATCCACGCCTCAGTTGGCCCTTGAAAAATATTCTTTAATAAATCCACGCCTCAGTTGGCCCTTGAAAAATATTCGTTAATAAATCCACGCCTCTTATAGACCCTGAAAAAATATTCTTTAATAAATCCACGCCTCATATAGACCCTGAAAAAATATTCTTTAATAAATCCACGCCTCATATGGCCCTGAAAACATATTCTTTAATCAATGAAAGACCCTGAAAAAATATTCTTTAATAAATCCACGCCTGCGAAAGACCCTGAAAAAATATTCTTTAATAAATCCACGCCTGCGAAAGACCCTGAAAAAATATTCTTTAATACATCCACGCCTGAAATAGACCCCGAAAAAATATTCTTTAATAAAACCACGACTTTGATGAACCCCTGAAAAAATATTCTTTAATATATCCACGCCCGTGATGGGCCCTGAAAAAATATTCTTTAATAAATCCACGCCTCAGGCTGTCCTGAAAAAATATTCTTTAATAAATCCACGCCTCAGGCTGTCCTGAAAAAATATTCTTTAATAAATCCACGCCTCAGGCTGTCCTGAAAAAATATTCTTTAATAAATCCACGCCTCAGGCTGTCCTGAAAAAATATTCTTTAATAAATCCACGCCTCATATAGACCCTGAAAAAATATTCTTTAATAAATCCACGCCTCATGTAGATCCACGCCTCATGTAGATCCACGCCTCATGTAAATCCACGCCTCTTATAGTCGACCCTGGTAAAATATTCTTTAATAAATCCACGCCTCATATAGACCCTGAAAAAATATTCTTTAATAAATCCACGCCTCATATAGACCCTGAAAAAATATTCTTTAATAAATCCACGCCTCTTATAGACCCTGAAAAAATATTCTTTAATAAATCCACGCCTCATATAGACCCTGGAAAAATATTCTTTAATAAATCCACGTCTCAGTTGGCCCTTGAAAAATATTCTTTAATAAATCCACGCCTCAGTTGGCCCTGGAAAAATATTCTTTAATAAATCTACGTCTCGTGTAGACCCTGGAAAAATATTTTTTAAAAATCCACGCCTTCAAGAAA
The DNA here is from genome assembly GCF_032173495.1 of Musca vetustissima. Lineage (NCBI taxonomy): Eukaryota > Metazoa > Arthropoda > Insecta > Diptera > Muscidae > Musca > Musca vetustissima. Next base: position 16,939 of record NW_026879405.1, read on the forward strand.
TATTCTTTTTAAAAATTCGTAACACTGTGCACCACTGTGTTACCATTACCGAACACATTATGCGATATTATTTTGCCGATAAAAGTACACACTCGTATAATGCGTTAATATCGTTGCTATTGTTGTGTCATATAGTATATTTTCTATTGTTGTTTTTGTTGTTGTTGGTATTATTGCTGTTTCTGTTGCTGTTAATTGTAAATCAATACCCCAACTACCGAAGACGACAACTTTGAGAAACTTAACAAAGAACGATGCAAGAAGCGTAGTAGAACAAAAAACAACAACAAAAGCTGTCAAAAGTATGCTTCATTGCCGGATTGTGTGGCTGGGCTGCTCGCTTGCTTGTTAGCTAACAAAAGCTAGTCAACCCAACCAGCTACCCAGCCAGCCACCAGTCACTCAGCCTCATAACAGCTGCAATTTGCAATATTCACACCTCAATTGAAATCTGTTCTCAATACACTTTTTCTTTTGCACCGATAATAACATAAAAAAAAACACGACATGAAAAAACATGGAATAATATTCGAACAAAAAAACCAAATACCCCCATCTACGACAGTCAGCTAACCAGCCGACCGGGGTAATGCAATTTCTATAGGAATAGGTCAGTACTGCTGTTGCATCGATCAGCCAGCAACAAATAAAAACATCGGCAGCAGCAACAGCCGCTGTCGTAGTTCGCAGCAGTAGCAGCATATTAAATTTCAAGTATGCGTTTCTCTTTACAAGAACTTACGGAGAACAAAAAATAAATTCTGAAAAAACAGCTGAAGTACAGCAACAACAACAAACTATTGCACATAGCAGCTAACCAGCCAAGCCATCCGCTGGCTGCTTTATTACACTTTTTTGCAGGAGAACTGACGACGACGACAAATATGACGATGGATGACGCCTTAACAAGCAAACAAACAAAAAATACGGTCGAACTGCATCGAAATTGTCCCCCCGATGCATTTTGGTGCTGCAACGGCTGGCAAAATGCATTTGAAGCTTCTCTTTGTGTTGTTGTTGTCGTTGTTGGGTTTGTTTGTCGTCGTTGTTGCATCGCAGACGGCAAATAATGTTGTTGTAGGGTTCAATGACTGCCTAGAAGGCCAGACCAATCGGCCAACAAACACCAAACACTCAACAGCAGCAACAACAACTACTGCCAGTGGTGGAGAGGTGGTGGTGTTGTTCTTGTTGCAGCAACAACCTCTGGTGGTTGCTCTACGATGCCAAACATAAACTATTGGAAAAGTTGCATAGAGTAAACGAAAATTTATATATGTTTGTAACTTGGCATAGCAACAAACATAAAAGGGGTATATTAGGGTGGAATGCAAAAAAGTAATGAGGAATATTTATGTTTTTCCATGGCGTGGATTTTTAAAGAATATTTTTCAAAAGGGTTATTTGATTAATTTTTTCCAGGGTCTATGAGAAGCGTGGATTTTTTTGAAATGAATTTTTTCAGAGTCTATAAGAGGCGTGGATTTTTACATTCATGTTTTCTAGGGTCTATAAGAGGAGTGCGGGTGGCGTAGGGGGATGATAGATACCAAGCAACGGCTCTGATTGGCTTTAACAAGGCGAAGTCCAGGCTTATCCCTCTTTCATCTCAATTGTGGACACTGACCACCCCGCGGTGCCACCTGGGGAGCTATTTTCATCACCCGATGAAATAGTGAGCTAATATATGCAGCGAGTTCACCAATAAGAACTAGAAAAAAATGGGTTAAGGCGTCGGGTTAGTTGCCCACTCTCGGAAATCCCAATCTACTATGAAAAAACAAAGAAAAATAAAACCCCCGCAAACGTATAAAGGACCACGATCTGCGATTCTGCACTTGGAATGTGTGCACGTTGTACAGAACAGGCGCAGTGTTCGCATTGCCGGATATACTCAAGAAGTACAAATCCGATATTATTGCCTTACAGGAAATGCGATGGAAAGGCAGAGGCGTAAGTAAATCAGACGATTACGCACTGTATTATAGCTGCCATGAAACGAGACGTGAATTGGGCTGCGGTCTCCAGATTCACTCTAGTAGATGAGCGAATTGATATAATCCGTATAAAAGCAATGTTCTCCTACATCAGTCTCATTTGCGCCCATGCTCCGACCGAAGATAAAGATAAACAGACCAAAGACATATTTTACGAGCGCCTAGAAACAGCATATGATAGTTGCCCTGGCCATGGCATTAAAATTCTGCTAGAAGATTGTAAGGCAAAAATCGGAAGGGAAAATATCTTTGGCCCCACCGTCGGAAAATTCAGCCTCCATGAAGAAACATCGGACAACGGCATGAGGTTGATTGACTTCGCGGCAGCAAAAAACATGCTAGTTAGCAGCAATAAATTCAAGCATCTCGATATACACAAGTCCACCTGAATTTCTCCCGATCGAATAATGAGAAATCAAATCGATCATGTTGTGATAGATGGAAGGCATTCATCCAGTGTTTTAGACGTCCGATCGATCCGAGGAGCGTACATCGATTCGGACCAGCCAAGGTACGCACCCGTCTTAATGTAGCAGCAAAGACGCGATCTAATGTAGCACGGAAATTTGACGTCGAAAAGCTGCAAAAACAACACATAACATAAGCCTACTCCGCTCAACTTACCCATCTGCTTGACGAAAGCACCCCTTGTCCCGATAATAATATAGAAGCACAGTGGCAGAGAATTGCCCACTCCCTACAAACTGCAGTAAAAGCAACACTTGGGTACCAAAGACCACCATCAAGAAAACCGTGGTACGATCAGGAGTGTCGTAATGCTACTGATATGAAAAACGTAGCGTATAGGGCAACCCTGCGGACAGTAGCAACATGTAATGCGATGGAGAACTATCGGCAAAAAAGGAGAAACGTATTTTCAGAAAAAGAAGAAAGAACAAGAAAAACGTGAGCGAGAGCAAATCGAGATGTACAGGAGTCAGAATGAAGTCCGAAAATTCTACCAACGGGTAAAACACCAAACCGAAGGCTTTGGTGCAGGCACATCCTCCTGTAGGGATAAAGAAGGAAACCTGGTGACATATACAGACAACATTCTGAGGATCTGGAAGGAGCATTTTGAAAAACTTCTGGTATCAAATAGTAGCAGTGAAGAGTATACCCCAGAACCAACAATGAGGATTCAGACAAGGTGATAGTTTGTCGAGTGACATTTTTAACATCCTGCTGGAAAAGGTCATACGAGAGAACAAAAATGACACTCTGTACACCAAACAACACATGTTACTCGCCTACGCCGATGACATCGACATAATGGGTCGAACACGGAGAGCGGTAACAGCCACCTAAGAACAAATTGAGAAGGAGTCTGCCAAAGTGGGTCTGGCAGTAAACGGCGAGAAGACCAAGCAAGGCTTCCAGTAGACTCGGACCAACTGTGGAACTTGAGAACTACAGCTTCGAGGTAGACAACGATTTTATATACCTTGGTACCGCCATAAATAAAACGAATGACATCAGTTTTGAAATTCGGATAAGGATAAGGATAGTGATGACCAACCGATGCTACTATGGTCTGAGCAAACAACTCAAAAGCCCGGCCACCAAGATGAGGCAGCAAGCAGATGAGGCAGCTCTTGGAGTGTTTGAGAGAAAAATTCTCCGAAAGATCTACGGGCCGATCTACGTTGACGGTGAATATGGCCGTCAAATGAACCATGAGTTGTACCAGCTATTCTCGGACATCGACATTGTTAGACGTATTGAGCTGCAGCCACTACGTTGGCTAGGTCATGTTGTGAGAATGGATGAAGATGCCCCAGCCCAGAAGGAATATAAAAGCGAACCAGCTGATGGTTCACGTAGAAGGGGAAGTCCAAGAATACGTTGGAAAGATCAAGTCGAAGACAACATAGCTGAAATGGTCGGCTTATGGAACGAGAGTTCTATCACAAGCCTGCTAAGAAAGTAGGTAAGTAAGAGGCGTGCATTTTTAAATTGAGAGGGTGGATTTTTAAATTAATTTTTCCAGGGTCTAAAAGAGGCGTGGAATTTTTAAAGAATATTTTCCCAGGGTCTATAAAATGTGTGGATTTTAAGTTAATTTTTTTCAGGGTCTAAAAGAGGCGTGAATTTTTAAAGAATATGTTTCCAGGATATATAAAAGGCGTGGATTTTTAAATAATTTTTCCAGGGTCTGTAAGAGGCGTGCTACCTCTGACCAACCTCAATATTCAACCTCAAAGGAAATTGCATAGAAGATTGTACAGTAGCAACACCAACAACACCACCACTTCAACAACTGCAAACAACAATCATAAATTTTGAACAAAAACGCACACCAACACCAACCTAAAGAGCACACGTCTGTATGTGTGAGTTCTACAGAACAAGCCGCCTAGTTCTACATTTAAATATTTTGTAAAGGAAACATGTGCGCCGGTAAAATAGGTCTGACCAACATAGAGCCTTTTTTTCTGTGGCAGCCAAATCTGGGTCTAACACAAACCGAATCTAACCCAGTTGGAAATAATTGAGTGTGGTTTTTGATACATAATCGATTATCATAATCTATGCTGATTATTGGCATACCATTGCAGACAGGGGTTTCAAAATTGAGGTTATGTGAGAAAACATGCGAACGAAAGCCAAATCGAGATGTATGAGGCACATAGATTGCAATTTGAGATAGTAGCAAAAAAAAATGGACTTTTTTTAAGGTTGGAGAATTTGATTTTCAATTGAAGGTCTGGATTTATTAAAACAATTTTTTGCAAGGACAACTAAAAGGCGTGGATTTATTAAAGACTATTTTTTCAGGACCAAAAACAGTATTTTTTTAACGACCCAGACAAGGCGTGGATTTATTAAAGAATATTTTTTTCAAGGACCCAGACAAGGCGTAAATTTATGAAAGAATATTTTTTCAAGGACCCAAACAAGGCGTAAATTTATGAAAGAATATTTTTCAAGGTCATTTACAAGGGACCTCGAGGTGTGTATTTATTAAATAATATTTTTTAAGGTCCTTTACAAGGGACCCACCAGGTGTGCATATACAATAAAAAATATATTTTTCAGGGACCCTCCAGGATTGGATTTATTAAAGAATATTTTTTCAGGGACCCTCTAGGTGTGGATATATTAAAAATATATATTTTTCAGGGACCCTCTAAGTGTGGATTAATTAGAGAATATTTTTTTCAGGGACCCTCCAGCCGTAGAACTCTGTTGTTGTTGTAGCAGCCCTATTGCTTTTACACAATGGGCTGAGGTGACAGACGTTGGCCGAGTAAGCCTCGGGTCGTTTCGGATCGTAGACCCCTCTGTCGTGGAAACGCCGTAGAACTCTGGTGGTCGTTGATGGAGTGTAGGATAGATGTACCAAAGGGTTTTTGGAAATTCGAACTATAACTATCCGAAAAGTACTAAATGTACTAAATTTGGTACAATTCTGTAGCATGTGAACGGATAGCGCAAAAAACTTGAAATTTGGCGTGTGAATTAAGGTTGAGAAGTAGGGTGCATTAAAGGATATGGTTTTGAAAGCGTGTACTCATGTGTACGAAAAGTAATATATGGTACTATATTTGGTACAAATTTAATTTGGAGATACAAATTTGAAATTAAAATTATAGTCGGAGTGTAGGACTGGGATTGAAGGTAGTTTTGGAAATTGGTTCTTATGTGTACGAAAAGTACTAAATCGTACTATAATCGGTACAGTTTGAATTTGGGCGAACCGATAGAGCGGGAACAATGAAATTTGGAGTCAGGATCACTGTAGGGGTGTGGGATTGGGGTCAGGATTCAGTTTAAGAAAATAATACTTATGGGTACTAAATGGTACTAAATTTGGTATAATTTGAATTTTAGGTGAACCAATAGAGCTAGAATCATGAAATTTGGAGTCAGAATCACTGTTGAGGTATTAGATTGAAATATGTAGGAAGTTTTAGAAATTTGAACTAATGTGTACTAAATTTGGTACAATTTGAATTGTGAGTGAACTAATAGAGTTGGAATCCTGAAACTTGGATTTGGAATTACTGGGGGTGTAAGGTTGGGGTATGTAGGAAGTTTTAGAAATTTGTTCTAATGTGTACTAAATTTGGTACAACTTGAATTGTGAGTGAACCGATAGAGTTGGAGTCCCGAAATTTTGATTTAGGAACACTGTGTGGTGTAAGATTGGGGATGTAGGAAGATTTGGAAATTGGTACTACTATGTACTAAATTTAGTGCAATTTAAATTGTGGGTGAACCGAAAGAGTTGGAATCTTGATATTTTGATTTAGGAACACTGTGCGGTGTAAGATTGGGGTATGTAGGAAGTTTTGGAAATTGGTACTACTATGTACTAAATTTAGTACAATTTAAAATGTGGGTGAACCGATAGAGTTGGAATCCTGAAACTTGGATTTAGGATCACTGTGGGAGTGTAGGTTTGGGGTAGGAAGGAGGTCTTGGAAATAAGTACTACTGTGTACTAAATTTGGTACAATTTGAATTGTGGGTGAACCGATAGAGTTGGAATCCTGAAACTTGGATTTAGGATCACTGTGGGAGTGTAGGATAGGGGTATATTGGAAGTATTGTAATAGGTACTACTGTGTACAAGATTTGGTATAATTTGAATTGTGAGTGAACCTATGGAGTTGTAATCCTGAAACTTGGATTTAGAATCACTATCGGGGTGTATGATTGGGGTATATAGGACTGTGTACTAAATTTGATACAATTTAAATTGTGGGTGAACCAATAGAGTTGGAATCCTGAAATTTGAATTTGGAATCATTGTCGTTGGGTGTAGGATCGGGGTATGCATGAAGTTTAGTTGGATGTTTGAAGAGGGTACTTATGGAAATTGTGTGTGCTAAATGGAAAATTTGGATTTGGGTGAACATTTAGAGCTCGAATCATGAAATTTGGTACTAAATGGTACTCAAATTTTATTTATGGTCGATGTTAATGGACCAAAACAAGGCGTGGATTTTTACAGACTATTTTTCAAAGACCAAAACAAGGCGTGGATTTATTGAATCATTTTTTCAAGGGACCCAACCAGGCGTGGTTTTATTAAAGAATATTTTTCAAGGGCCACGCCAACTGAGGCGTGGTTTTATTAAAGAATATTTTTCAAGGGCCAACTGAGGCGTGGTTTTATTAAAGAATATTTTTCAAGGGCCAACTGAGGCGTGGTTTTATTAAAGAATATTTTTCAAGGGCCAACTGAGGCGTGGTTTTATTAAAGAAAAAAAGAAAAAATTTTCAAGGGCCAACTCCAGGCGTGGTTTTATTAAAGACAAGAGAAACACAGGATGCATTTTATGGCACTTACATACACATACACACAGAGAGCGAAAAAAACAGCGACATACATATGCATAAATTTGCATTCACATGAAAGTCCAAAAAGTTCATTCACCATTGACAAAGCAACAAAAACAGCAGCAGCAACAACAAAAAGAACCTGGACACAAAAGGATAAAAATATATCGAACAAAATAGGCAAAAATGTGGTAGCCTAGCGCAACGACGACAAAGGGTAAACATCCCCTTTTTAATCAGTGACAGGAGCAGCAGAAACAAAAGAGAAAAAACATCAACAACAATAGTGGTTCGGTCAGTCTGTCCGTCAGCCAACCAACCAGTCAGTCATTCAGTTATTCGCTTATGCAATTAAATGCAGCAATGCAATTCACTTTCAATAATGGCGAGAATTTTTTTTTGGTTTTGTTTCGCTGGCTGTCACTGACATCAACACGACAACGACGATAAACAGTTGGAGAATATCCTGATGGGATGCTTATTTCCAGATGTACATACTAGTGTGTGTATGTGTTTGATAAATTGTGCGTATGCTTTCGTATTACATTTCATTTACAGGGTATTTACTAAGCCCACACAATTTTGCTGTCGTCCCGTCAGTCGTCAATGCACGCACATCCTGTATTATCCTGCGCGAATATAAAACAGAGTCCTGCTGCCAGAAGTCGTTTGTTCGTTCTATTGTTTGTTTAACTCTTCGATATTTGCATTATTGAGAGCACAAACACACATACACACATTAAACTTACATGTTTTCCATTTAGTGGTAATACGCGAATCCATTGTGGTCAGCATCATTCATTAAAAATATATCCCGAACGAGGGTATAATAAGATAATTTGGGAAATACACACCTCTTGTAGATCATGGGAAAAATTTCATTTAAGAATCCACGCCTCTTGTAGATCATGGGAAAAATTTCATTTAAGAATCCACGCCTCTTGTAGATCATGGGAAAAATTTCATTTAAGAATCCACGCCTCTTGTAGATCATGGGAAAAATTTCATTTAAGAATCCACGCCTCTTGTAGATCATGGGAAAAATTTCATTTAAGAATCCACGCCTCTTGTAGATCATGGGAAAAATTTCATTTAAGAATCCACGCCTCTTGTAGATCATGGGAAAAATTTCATTTAAGAATCCACGCCTCTTGTAGATCATGGGAAAAATTTCATTTAAGAATCCACGCCTCTTGTATATCATGGGAAAAATTTCATTTAAGAATCCACGCCTCTTGTAGATCATGGGAAAAATTTCATTTAAGAATCCACGCCTCTTGTAGATCATGGGAAAAATTTCATTTAAGAATCCACGCCTCTTGTAGATCATGGGAAAAATTTCATTTAAGAATCCACGCCTCTTGTAGATCATGGGAAAAATTTCATTTAAGAATCCACGCCTCTTGTAGATCATGGGAAAAATTTCATTTAAGAATCCACGCCTCTTGTAGATCATGGGAAAAATTTCATTTAAGAATCCACGCCTCTTGTAGATCATGGGAAAAATTTCATTTAAGAATCCACGCCTCTTGTAGATCATGGGAAAAATTTCATTTAAGAATCCACGCCTCTTGTAGATCATGGGAAAAATTTCATTTAAGAATCCACGCCTCTTGTAGATCATGGGAAAAAATTCCACGCCTCTTGTAGATCATGGGAAAAATTTTTAAGAATCCACGCCTCTTGTAGATCATGGGAAAAATTTCATTTAAGAATCCACGCCTCTTGTAGATCATGGGAAAAATTTCATTTAAGAATCCACGCCTCTTGTAGATCATGGGAAAAATTTCATTTAAGAATCCACGCCTCTTGTAGATCATGGGCGTAAACGCTTAAACGAAATTTTTTCCATCGTATTGCTGGCGTGGATTCTTAAATGAAATTTTTCCATGATCTACAAGAGGCGTGGATTCTTAAATGAAATTTCCCATGATCTACAAGAGGCGTGGATTCTTAAATGAAATTTTTCCCATGATCTACAAGAGGCGTAAATTCTTAAATGAAATTTTTCCCATGTCTACAAGAGGCGTGGATTTTAAATGAAATTTTTTCCCCATGATCTACAAGAGGCGGATTACTAAATGAAATTTTTCCCATGATCTACAAGAGGCGCTGATTGTTGATCAATACCCATGATCTTCTACAAGAGGCGTGGATTCTAAATGAAATTTTTCCCATGATCTACAAGAGGCATAGATCTTAAATGAAATTTTTCCATGATCTACAAGGGCGTGGATTCTTAGATGGATTACCATGATTTCCAAGGCCTTCAAGTTTTCAAATGAAATTTTCCATCGTACCAAGGCCTGGGTTTTTTTAAATGAAATTTTTCCATATATCCCAGGGCCTAATTGTCAATGAAATTTTTCCCATCATCTACAAGAGGCGTGGATTCTTAAATGAAATTTTTCCATGATCTA
>NW_026879406.1:0-26251 GCF_032173495.1 Musca vetustissima
TTATGTCGTACGCTTGACTTAACATAGTATTGCTATGACCAAGCAATAAGCTCAGAGGCAGACTGCAACTGAATCGATGTGGTTCGATGAAAGTGTTAAGAACGAGAGACCACTAACGCTTAGCGACCTATAGGTCGGAATTGTACGAGAAGCATCTGATGCAAGATGTCCGCAGATGAGGAGGATCTTTCTCTCAAGGTGAATCCGGATACGAGCAAAGTATTAGAGTCCACTGCTTCTCGAAGAGGTGTGGAGGCGAAATCGCATCAGACTGACACCCATAAGGGTGATCGGCGCGCAAAGGACTCTGTCTCGAAGCCCGATTCTACACCAAAAAGCAAAGGTGAAGCACTTAGTACCTCCGCTGTCGGTCGGGCCAGAAGAACGACAAATCAGCCTAGGAACCATTGCATTTTGGAGGAACGAATAATGACCCACAGCACAAATCTGTGAAGCGCATTCGCTCATCCGAAGGTCCACAACCTTCACACAAAAAGACCACTTCTCTGGAAACGTAAACTCCAAGGCGCATGTTCAAAGACACAAAAAGCCGTACGACATACCGGCCACAGCAGCTGCCGACGAATACCTTCAAGTGGCAATCATCGATAGAGCTGAACCTTATGATAGAATCAGCGACAGTCACTGGTTGCTCTTCGAAGCAGGACGTCGGTCGGCTATTGTTTCTGTTTAGTGCGAATCAAGGGGACATGTCACATGACATGCACGCCATCAATGTTCGGTGGCACAACGGTCGTTTTTAGACAACCTTATCTTTCTCCTAGGTTTTTTAGCGAGTGATAGCCAACACTGATTTCAACAAAGCGGTACTATAAGATTCAATAATCATTGGAAAAATACTTAAAAAATCCAGGAAACAATCCTTGAAAAAATAATCCCTAAAAAATCCACGACTCAAGCGGTCCTCGAAAAAAAAATTCTTAAAAAATCCACAACATAAACAGTACTTGAAAAATATTTCTTAAAAAATCCACGACTTAAACAGTCCTTGAAAAAATAATCCTTAAAAAATCCACGCCTTCCATAGTCCTTGAAAAAATAATCCTTAAAAAATCCACGCCTTAAATAGTCCTTGAAAAAAGTATTGTTTAAAAAAATCCACGCCTTAAATAGTCTCCGAAAAAATATTCTTTAACAAATACACGACTTAAATAGTCCTTGAAAAAATATTCTTTAAAAAATCCACGCTTTAAATAGTCCTTCAAAAAATATATTCTTTAAAAAATCCACACATTAAATAGTCCTGAAAAAAATATTCGTTAAAAAATCCACGCCTTAAATAGTCCTGAAAAAAATATTCGTTAAAAAATCCACGCCTTAAATAATCCTTAAAAAATCCACAACTTAAACCGTCCTTGAAAAAATATTCTTTAAAAATCAACACCTTAAATAGTCCTTGAAAAAATATTCTTTAAAAAATCCACGCCTTGAAAAAATATTCCTTAAAAAATCCACGCCTTGAAAAAATATTCCTTAAAAAATATTCTTTAAAAATCCACGGTTCTTGAAAAAATATTCCTTAAAAAATCCACGCCTTAAATAGTTCTTTGAAAATATATTCCTTAAAAAATACATGCCTTAAATCGTCCTGGAAAAAATAGTCTTTAAAAAATACACGCCTTAAATAGTCCTTGAAAAAATATTCTTAAAAAATCCACGCCTTAAATAGTCCTTGAAAAAATATTCTTTAAAAATCCACCCCTTAAATCGTCCTGGAAAAAATATTCTTTAAAAAATACACGCCTTAAATAGACCTTAAAACAATAGTCCTTAATAAAAAATTCACGCCTTAAATAGTCCTTGAAAAAATATTCCTTAAAAAATCCACGACTCAACCAGTCCTTGAAAAAATATTCTTCAAAAAATCCACGACTCAAACAGTCTTTGAAAAAAAAAATCCATAAAAAATCCACGACTCAAACAGTTATTGAAAAAATATTCCTTAAAAAATTCACGACTTAAACAGTCCCTGGAAAAATAATCCTTCAAAAATCCACGCCTAAAATAGTTCTTTGAAAAAAAATTTCTTTAAAAAATCGACGCCTTAAGTAGTCCTTGAAAAAATATTCTTTAACAAATCCACGCCTAAAATAGTCTTTTAAAAAATATTCTTTAAAAAATCCAAAATGAAACAAGTGAAAAAGCGTTAAGTTCGGCCGGGCCGAACTTTGGATACCCTCCACCATAGATATACTAAGAGGTACTTGAAATGAAAATATAGGGAAAATACCAAAAGTGGACCTATACCGACATTTCTACAAACCGATTATGTAAACCATAATATAAATTTAAAAAATTTTTAATGGATAATTATACCCTCAGCCTTATGACTAATGAGGGTGTATACACTTTGACACGGTGAAAATGTGCCTCGTCGAAATATATTTGTTGTAGACCCCCTTACGTTCCAGTTTGTTATCTCGATATCCTACGCAGGTGAAAAGATTACAACAGAGTCTTAGAACAAACCCCAAAACACGGAACAAATCAGATAACGATTTTAATATAAAAAATGGGGTTATATGGGGACTACCCCAAAAAGTGGTCGAATACTAATAATTTTTGGTGGAGAGATTTGTTACCATATACGACTACAAAATACCAAATTGCAGCGAATTCCGTTGAAAAATGCGCTCAAGACCCCCAAAATACTGAAAATTAGGAGGTACCGTTATATGGGGGCTACCAGAAAAAGTGGACTTATATTTATAATTTTTTGTGGGGACATTTAGTACCCAATAGGAACCCAATGTACCAAATTTCAGTGAATTCTGTTGAAAAACGCGCTCAAGAACCCAAAAATACCGAAAATTGGGGGTACCCATATATGGGGGCTATCCGAAAAAAATTGACCTATATTTATAATTTTTTGTGGAGAGATTTGGTACCTATTAAGAATTCAAAATACTTAATTACAGCCAATGCGGTGGAAAAGTACGATCAAAACCGTCAAAATACTGAAAATTAGGAGGTACCGTTATATGGGGGCTATCAGAAAAAGTGGACCTATATTTATAATTTTTAGTGGAGACATTAAGTATCCAATAAGAACCCAATGCACAAAATTTCAGCGTATTCGGATGAAAAACGCGCTCCAGAACCCCAAAATACCGAAAATTGGGGGGTACCATTATATGGGAGCTATGCCTAAACGTGGACCGATTTTTTTCCAATCTTCGAACTTGACCTGCCTGCAGACAAAAGACAAACCTGTGCAAAATTTCAGCACCCTATCTCAATTCTTTCGGAAGTTAGCGTGATTACAACAGACGGACGGACGGACAGACGGTCGGACATGGCTAGATCGTCTTAGAATTTTACCCTGATCAAGAATATATATACTTTATAGGGTCGGAAATGAATATTTCGATGATTTACAAACGGAATGACAAAATTAATATACCCTCCATACTATGGTGGAGGGTATAAAAATATTCTTTAAAAATCCACAGCTTAAATAGTCCTAGAAAAAATTCTTTAAAAAATTACCGCTTTAAATTGTCCTTGAAAAAAATCTTTAAAAAATAGACCCCTTTTAATAGTCCTTGAAAAATATGCTTTAAAAATCGACTTATCCAATGACCCGCAATATCTTGTAATTTAAAATAAGGGCTCTGTTTGGAATTTCTGAAGAGATTTTATCTATAGAAGTCTTGCAACTATTCACAATTTGGAGACTTATTATATATGAGTCATTTACTCTGACTGGGAAATCTGGAACAAAATATCTGTGCAAGTCATATTTACATATTTGAGTCATGTGCTGAGACCCACCGATGTCCTCATCTACTGTCCTACTTCCTTTGTTTCATTACAAACAAACATTTTCGTAAAACAGTAGCCATTTACAGTAGTTGTTCAAATAATGATGTTGATGATGTTTAATACTACAATAATTTTTGTTTTTGGTGTTAATTGACGAAATATAAACAATTCATTTGACGAAATGTAAACAAACAAAAACAAGAGAAAATGTCCAATCATCACAAAAATGCAGTGGAATGTCCAGCACAGAAAATTCATCAGCCTCTCAGCTGTTTTGGAATTCGACCGACAAAGGCCTCTGAAAAAAATATTGGGTAAATAAAAAATACTCTGCAGTATTTAAAGGCAAACAGCAGTAATTTGTAAAGTAGCTGCTGTTGCTGCTGCCGGGTAATTCAATGCGCCACCATCACCACCATATGTAAATTCACAGTGAATGCGGCATGTGTAACATTTGCATGTGAATTGTTTGTATATACAACGTTGTCTGTTCGTATGTATGTAGATCACATAATTTTGTTAACATAAACAAATCACAAAGAACACCATGAAGTTCTTGGGAACTTCAAAAGAAACAAAATAAAGACAGAAAAAAATCAATTAATATTATAACTTCTTCGGCAGCCATCACCCACCCACTGTTTAATGGCAATGCAGAGCGTAAAGGGGTAAAGTAGTACACACGTTCCAGTAATACAAATAAAACATCAAAAAAGTTCCAGACTACAGCCAGCTATAACAACAAATATACAATAATTCCATTTTCAATTTTCGTTCAAAGAGCACGTTATTCAAATACAATCGAACGAAGTAGAATAAATATATGCAAATGCACATTTGTCGACGTCTATACAATTGGGTGCAGAAGTATGTGAACGAATTTAAAAATACTTGTATATTCTACTTTTTTGTTTTCAATTTTATGAGAAGTTGTTGTGGACTAACGGTCTAATGACGAGGTAATATTATGTACTGTACATATGATATGTCATTCCGTTGTCAAAACTTATAATATTTGGCTGAGACCCTATTTAAAGGGTTAGCTGTTATCTTTTGTTCAACGCTGGTTTAAAAATCGTCACTTTGGTCTATATTTTAAAGTTGTCTTGGAAAGTCGATCGACACTTTTTATTGGAAAATTCTGTTCAGCGACGAAGCTCATTTTAGCCTTAATTGGCATGGTAATAAGCAGAATTCTCGATTCAGGTGTGAATATAAGCCAGAAAGCTACAAATGTACGCAGAAAACACCACATTTTGTTTAGTTTTTTGGTCTAGTCTGGGTTTTGGAAAGAGTAGGGCAAAATTGGATTAAGTGGATGGGCCATTTGAGGCGCAGTCGTGAATATAGAATAGCCTGCAAATATCGAATCAAAAAAAAGATATTGAATTTATTATAGCTTTCACCACACTGTGGTACAGGGTATTATGTCTTAGTGCATATGTTTGTAACAGGCAAAAGGAAACGAGATTGACACATGGTTCCTTTTGAGAATATGCATAGAATCACTTTTCAAGTCGATTTAAGCATGTCCGTCCGTCCGTCCTTCTGTGTGTCTGTCCATGTTAAATTGTAAACAAAGTACAGGTCGCATTTATTATCCGAATTGGATGAAATTTGGCATAGGTCTCCTTTTTGGCTCAAGGACGAACCCTATTGAAATTGAGAAAAATCGGTTCGGATTTAGATATAGTTCCCATATATAGTTTTGTCCGATTTTATGTAAATGGTGCACCAAAGCCCCATATATGATTCGATTTGCATGAAATTTGGCACAGAGTACTGAATTAAGTGCAGAATGATGTGTGATAAGTTTCGAGAAAATCGGTACAGATTTAGATATAGCTCCCATATATAGTTTTGTCCGCTTTTATGTAAATGGTGCACCAAAGTCCCTATATACCTTTCGATTTGCATGAAATTTGGCACAGCGTACCAAATCCTAGTTCATACCTGAGCCAGATGGTATGTACTCTTCCTAATTGAGTTTAATTTTGATATTCGAATGTTCCTGCGATCGATAATCATGTCCGCCATCGTAAAGAAGGACTTTTCTTTAATTACAAAAACCATCGATAAACCTTAATTTGGGTTATTTTTTAGGGTCTTAGTGGCATTTTTCAACCTGATTCTGTAATTTGATATTTCGATTCATCGGGGAAAAAACTAATGGCAGCAATTTACCATGGCAAAAGCCGCAATACATAGGTCCCGACCAATATTGTCCATATTGTATAAAAAGTTGGAACGAAGTCAAACATAACGATATAGTAAATATTATGTAATTTATTCTTAAAATAAGTGATCGGAGCAGCATAATCGGACGGCGTCGACCATATGATACCATGCACAACAACCACAGAGCTATAAGTGTTTGCGGACCTATATTCCGAGCTTGGGCCATTTTTGGCGATATTTACACTCCCTTGACCGATTTGAGGTCAACAGCTATCCTGCGCCATCTTTTCCGAATCATATTACTCAAATGGATTAAAATTTTGTTATTTTACACAAAAAAGTTTTACATTGGACCTGCAAAATATTTACGGTTCATAATCATGGTGAGATCGCCTTACTCATGGAATATTTAAAGGTCAACCACTCCTCTTTGATGCTATCAACATCTGTCCTCGGTAGGAAATATGTACGCCATAGAATACTATTTTTTGACCCGCTAAATATCGGGTCCGATCTTTTACCTATCTATATCAAAACTACCATGGAGCCCTTTCCCTGCGAAAAATGTCCTCATTTTCGCAACCAGTAAATCAGACAAAAAGTGTTTCGCCCATTTCATCCCCTAAATATTTACTGATCAGTACCAATTCTTTGATCAGAACCCATCCTAAATGAATCATTTCGTGACAATTAGTCTATATAATGAACAGACGGGGCGGACACACATGTCTAGATTGACCCAGCTAGTCTAGATATGACTAAATATAATCGGTATACTAAAAGGACCAATATTTCGCGGCTTTGCAAACTCTTGGGGGCCACACAAAGCTATAATACCTTCAAAAAATAATTATGTGGGGTATACAAATTCCAAAAAATTTCCAGCTCTGTGACGATTACTTTTTTGTTGCACTGTATTGGTAATCAAATTTCATTGAATACGCGTATATTGTTTTTGTACATGCCTCATTTTGTTGTGTGTTTTTATTACACAAACAAATGATTAAATCGATGATTATTTAATGTTTACGCGATATTTAGAACTTCATGAATTCTTCGAATTCTAAGAATTTTTTTCATGTCCACACTGAATAAACAAAGTTGAGAGAATGTTATATATTTTTGGGGAGTCTAAAGGAGATTTTGTGGAGCATAGGCACTTTGAAGAACTGTGAGGTTATTATGTCTCTGTCGTAGTCGTCGCATTTAGCTGATGTGGCCTACCACTAATATCAGTACTTACAGTTTTAAAAGAAAACATCTTATTGGAAATCAAATCTAAAATTGAACGGGCGATTTATGTCGGTTATGTCATATATAGTGGTTATTGCAAATTGTCTTTGATAAGATTGAAAAGTATAGCACTTTCGGAAAAAAGGCTAGGTCCTTTAACACTAGATAGCCGAAGGCAAGTACAAAAACAACTGTGCATATAACGACACATTTTTTAAAATTTGGTGACTTTTTATAATAAACATAATTCTATGTAGTACAAAAAGTTACAAAATTTAAAAAAGTGTCATTATATGTACAGTTGTTTTTGTACTTGAAATTGAAAAACGGTCAAAATGACCGCCTTCGGCAATCTAGTGTTAAAGGACCTAGCCAATATACCAAAAATCGGCCCTTATATGAGGACTAAGACCGAACAAAATTGCTAGGTTATTATTTGTCTGTTCTAGTACATTTTTCAAAATCGCTCTCTGACTATAAAACAAGTGAAAAAACGTTAAATTCGGCCGGGCCGAACTTTGGATAGCCTCCACCATAGATATATTGACAGATACTTGAAATGAAAATATAGGGAACATACCAAAAATTGGACTTATACCGAAATTTTCACAAACCGATTATGTAAATCATAATATACACCAAATACAAATTTCAGCTTATGGCTAATGGGGGTGCATACACTTTGGTACAGTGAAAATCTGCCTCATCGAAATATTGGTTCTATATCCCATGTTTCTTTGGACCAAATCCGTTTTAGAAAATTTTGATTTCATCCAAACTTTCCATACCTTATTATTTCTTCCAAACTTAGTTCAAGTTTGAAGATGGGGAATATCGGTCCACTCCTTTTAGTACGTCCAACACAGGGGCTAGGTCTAGGCCTAAATGCGCGGAACAAATTGGATAACTATTTTTATATAAAAAGGGGGTTATATGGGGACTACCCCAAAAAAGGTGGCGAATATTAATAATTTTTGGTGGGGAGATTTGTTAGCATATATGACTACAAAATACCAAATTGCAGCCAATTCGGTTGAAAAACGCACTCAAGAACCCAAAAATACCGAAAATTGGGGGTACCCTTATATGGGGGCTATCCGAAAAAATGGACCTATATTCATATTTTTTTGTGGAGAGATTTGGAACCAATTAAGAACTCAAAATACCGAATTTCAGCGAATTCGGTCGAAAAATGCGATCAAACCCCCCAAAATACTGCAAAATTGGGGGTACCCTTATATGGGGGCTACCAGAAAAAGTGGACCTATATTTATAATTTTTTGTGGAGACATTTAGTACCCAATAAGAACCCAACTTAGTAAATTTCAACGAATTCGGTTGAAAAACGCGCTCAAGAACCCCAAAATACCGAAAATTGGAGGGTATCCTTATATGGGAGCTTTGCCTAAACTTGGACCGATGAAGCCCATCTTCGTACTTGACCTGCCTGCACACCAAAAGACGACCCTATGCAAAATTTTGGTGACCTATCTCAATTCGTTTAGACGCTAGAGCGATTACATATATCGTCATGGGTATATCGTCATAGAATTTTACGCTGATCAAGAATATATATACTTTATGGGGTCGGAAATGATTATTTCGATGAGTTACAAACGGAAAAACAAAATTAATATACCTTCCAGGGTATAATAAATTGAAATGTTCGGGAACGCAAATCTAGTAAATATGCCAAAATTTAATGGCAATACATCAAAATCAACATAACAGCCAATCAGAAGTTGGCATTCCTGATTACCATTTTTACTCGGACACATCTTTCGAGTAAAATACTTACAACGAGAACGCCATTTTGCTTTGGGTTCTCATAAATTTGGTTCAATGTTTTACCAGTTTTGTGGTTTCAGGAACCGTTTTCGAGTAAAAAGTTGCGAAACGTGTAAAATTAGTAGATTCTTTTTGGAGCTTATTTCAGTTGATTTCTGTGATTTTTTTTGAGGATATACTTAGCCTAAAATAAGTTTGGTCTAAATGGGTTATAGTTCTAGATTTAAATCGATCATAGGTTCGTCCATTCACATATCAGCTGCAAACTGACTGCTTTCAAATTGAGACCCCGCATGATCTATCAAATAAATTGCTGAAGATTGATTTTAAGGCAATCTGAGACCCCAGAAGGTAATTCCTCACATCGTGATTGTTTCGGAGTTTAATGACCTTCGAATTTTGTGTGCTTTTATATTTTCTAATATTCAAATAATTGAAGTCACTCTTTCAAATCAAATTTCCCACGAATTTCCCTTACCTTCCCACTCTTTTTTCTTTCATTATATTCTATGTAGTTGTATCTTATTTTAATGGATCTCCTTCAAGTGCATTACAAACTTCGTAGGACACTTCTGTTATAATTCCATTACAAACAAAAAAATCCTCTATTCACTGTTATCTCTGAAAAGTAATTTTTCAAAAATCTTAAGCCCAAGGAAATTGTCTCTAAAACTTATGTTGTCAGTGATGGAGTTATTTATTCTTCTTACTCCATTTTGAAAAGAAATGAAAATAAATGGAAAATTCTTGAAATGAATAAGTCTAAATGGGAAAACTAACGAAGTTGTAGTTCATGACAAATATTTATATTTTTTATTTTAATCTTAATTAAGATACACTTGAAGTTTTTTTATTGCAAATGGTTATGGGTGTGTGTTGAGGTTGGTTAGCCAACCAAGGCCTCCAACCAAGTTTTGCTGCAAGAAGGAGTGCTAACTAGGTTTTTTGGTGTCACACAATTTTTTACGTAACTTTTTTTTTGTTAATTCTTCTTTTTCATAAATTAATACCAAAACCAATGATTGATGGCGATAAAACAAAAAACAAATAAATTAAAAATTCATTTTAATGCTTATTTAATGCTGCAATAAATGTCATAATTTTCGTGTGTGCGCGTTTTGTAATAATTATTTCAATGCAATTCATATATATTTTTTTAATTGTTTAGAAGAAATAAAATACCATTTGGTAACCGTGGAATATTTTATTGATATTTTAATTGAATAGAAGCGCCTTCAACTCAATATTTTGTGTATGAAAAAAAAAACAAAGCAAGACTTAAGGTGTGTAATATTGGAAGTTATATTGGCTTGCCATAAAAACACTTCTGTTGAAGGCTTAACAATTTACGATCAATTACATTCGGTCAAAAGTAAAATTGATTTGTAAATATGTGTTGCAACATGTCACGATAGTAACACCCAGATTGAAATGCTACGACGTGTTTGCCACGCCTTTGATTTTCTAATTATTTGTGAATTGTATCTTACAAAGCTCCTTAAAATAAGATTTTTAAGGTTTGAGTATGGAAAACCCTATTTAAAAAAAGTCAGTCAGTTTTTCCGACAGACAAATAACATCAGCCTATTATATATCCTCACAATTTTTATTACATTTGTATACCTCTACCATAGTATGGAGGGTATATTAAGTTTGTTGTTTCTTTTGTAACTCATAGAAATAATCATTTCCGACCCATGATCAGCGAATAATTCTATAACGATTTAGAAATGTCCGTACGCCCGTGTATCTGTTGTAAACACTCTTGTCTCTAAATGAATTGAAATAGACCGTAATTTCGAATTTTATATTCGTATTTGGTTAAAAATCTCCAAAAATAACCAGTAAGGAAAGTAAGGAAAGTAGTACCCTCCACCACTATGGGAATATTAAACAGGACTGTTAGCATGAAATTGGATGAAATAAAATATGTGATATTTATCTAAATGTGAATCTACGTAGATCTATCCATAAAGTATGTAAATCGACTTCAAACAAGTATAAATAGGTCATCCGTTGGGCTATGTCTGTACTTATAGAAAACGCAATTACATATTTCTATGCTCAATTTTGTACGTTGTGCAAAATTTGATGTCAAACTGACTAACATGGGAAGTTTGATGAAATCGGGCGAAAATATATATGGAAGCTCTATCCAAATATTAAGCGATTTCAAACAAACTTGTCACAGGATAGGTTATACTAATTTCAGAACGTTTTGTTCCTACTGGTTCCTTGGTGCGTCAATTACTTAAAATCAATCTATAATAAAAGGGAGCTATATCTAAATCTGTACCGATTTTCACGAAACTTGCGAGACATCATTCTAGACCCAATTCAGTACGTTATGCCAAATTTCGTGCAAATCGAAAGGTATATAGGGACTTTGGGGCACCATTTACATGAAATCGGACGAAACTATATATGGGAGCTATATCCAACTTTGGACCTATTTTCACGAAACTTGAAAGACATCATTCTAGACTCAATTAACTACGTTATGCCAAATTTCGTGCAAATCGAAGGATATATAGGGAGTTTGGGGCACCATTTACATGAAATCGGACGAAACTATATATGGGAGCTATATCCAAATCTGGACCGATTTTCACGAAACTTGGCAGACATCATTCTAGATTCAATTAACTACGTTGTGCCAAATTTCGTGCAAATCGAAGGATATATAGGGAGTTTGGTGCACCATTTACATGAAATCGGACGAAACTATATATGGGAGCTATATCTAAATCTGGACCGATTTACACGAAACTTGGCAGACATTATTCTAGACCTAAATGATTAGGCTGTACCAAATTTCGTGCAAATCAAAAGATATATAGGGACTTTGGGGCACCATTTACATGAAATCGGACGAAACTATATATGGGAGATATATCTAAATCAGGACCGATTTTCATGAAACTTGGCAGACATTATTCTGGGCTCAATTAAGTACGTTGTGCCAAATTTCGTGCAAATCGAAGGATATATAGGGACTTTGGTGCACCATTTACATGTAATCGGACGAAACTATATATGGGAGCTATATCTAAATCTGGACCGATTTTCTCGAAACTTGGCAGACATCATTCTAGGCTCAATTCAGTACGTTATACCAAATTTCGTGCAAATCGAAAGATATAAAGGGACTTTAGGGCACCATTTACATGAAATCGGACGAAACTATATATGGGAGCTATATCTAAATCTGGACCGATTTTCTCGAAACTTGGCAGACGTCACTCTAGGCTTAATTCAGTACGTTATGCCAAATTTCGTGCAAATCAAAAGATATACAGGACTTTGGGGCACCATTTACATGAAATCGGACGAAACTATATATGGGAGCTATATCTAAATCTGGGCCGATTTTCACGAAACTTGGCAGACATCATTATAGGCCTAAATGATTAGCCTGTACCAAATTTCGTGCAAATCGAAAGATATATAGGGACCGTTTACATTAAATCGGTTAAATATATATATGGGAGCTATATCTAAATTTGAACCGATTTTTCCCAATTTCAATAGGGTTCGTCCTTGGGCCGAATAAGTGACCTGTGCCAAATTTCATCCAATTCGGATCATAAATGCGACCTGTACTTTGTTTACAATTTAACATGGACAGACAGACGGACGGACGGACATGCATAAATCGACTTAGAAAGTGATTCTATCCATATTCTCAAAAGGAACCATGGGTCTATCTCGATTATTTTTACCTGTTACAAACATATGCACAAAGACATAATACCCTGTACCACAGTGTGGTGAAGGGTATAAAAATATAGAGATATTTCCCATATAATCCCTTTCTTATACCCCTCAATGTGGTACAGGGTATTATGTCTTTGTGCATATAAGATAGACCCATGGTTTCTTTTTGAGAATATGCATAGAATCACTTTCTGAGTAGATTTACGCACGTCCGACCGTCTCTCTGTCCATGTTAAATTGTCTAGGTCGTATTTATGATCCGAATTGGATGAAATTTGACACAGCATATTTGTTTGGTCCTATTGAAATTGGAAAAAATCGGTTCAGATTTAGATATAGCTCCCATATATATTTTCGTCCGATTTTAAGTGAATGGTGCACCAACGTTCATATCTTTCTTTCTATTTGTACGATATTTAGTATGGAGTACTGAATTATGTCAAGAATGATGCGTGGTAAGTTCAGATTTAGATATAGCTGTATTCGAAAGTGTATAAATATGGAATTCAAAGACGAGTTAGCCATGTATTGTAATCGTCCTACCTTCGAAGGATAACTAGATAAATAACTAGAACGTCAGGTTCGAGAATGAAATATATAGAGTAGCTCCTCCCGATTATCGGTAGTTTTCAAATTAGCATAAAGGCAGTTATTAAGATATAAAACTAAAATATTTGGTTCGAAATTTAGCTGTATCGGTCCTTAATTAGGCATAGCCCCTTATATAATCATTACCCAAAATGCTCGCTAATTTCTATACAATGTAATCAATATTGGTCCCGCTTTAAATCCTGCAAAATTATCAATAACTATCAACTTTTTACGGTAGATCCATTAAAGCTACATTCCAAATTTTGGTGAATATGTGTTTCAACTAAATACCAATTATATAACGGTACCCCCTAATATTCGGTATTTTGATGCTTTTGGGCAAGTCTTGGTAAAAAATCTTACCACTAAAAACTATTGGTCCACTTTGGTGGGTTTGGACATGTGTTTCAAACCTTATTGGTTGTAATTTGATATGTTGAGTTCTCATTGAGCCGAAAATATGTCTACTAAAAATTATCAATATTGGCCCATGTTTAGGAGTAAATGCAATAGAGCGGTGCTCCATTATTCGGAATTGTGGCGATTTAGGCACGCTTTTCTACCGAATGTGCTCTAATTTTATTATTCAGGGTTCTCGAAGGCTATCATACTTATATACAGAACAATCACTATAGATCCATTACCTATCCCAGTTGTCCAACCTGAGTGTATATAGTTTGGAACATTATTGTCACATAATGCATTAACATTGTATTGCACCCACCTGTCGACTTGTTTATGGAAAATTGCATGAAAATGTTATTGTCCTCTAAGCCTATTCGTGCTGTGCATTTGGCTGACACTTTTTTTTCTCATAATTTATAATTTATCCGAAAAAATATTATTATTCATTAATCAAATCTTATGTCCTGATATAGCTATTTATGAATATTGTCTTTGAGGAAATATAAAAGTATATATGCACTTCGGATAAAAACAGATTATGGTCTTTAATATGACATAAACCGGCTAAAACCCATTTTAGGGGGCATAAAACCAAGAAGTGTTCTATATGAACATATTCTGCCAGGAGTTTTTTAGAGCTTGAAAAACAGAAATTTTAATTTAAACTTAGGTTGAAAAATGCGACTTAGACTTTTAAATGTTGAATAGAATTAGGTCGAACCCTTATATGCGGAGGCAATGTAAACACATGGACCTATAATTTCTACAACGAGGTATTTTCCCATTCACGAAACTGCAATGCCAAGTGCGACTAAACCTTTTAATGTGTCGAAAATGGCAGGATGCGTTTTCAATACCAAATACCTTAGGAGATCATGCAATATATGTTTCAAAGCAAACGACAAAATCGATAAAATAAATTTTACGTCGAGTAAGAAAATATACTTCACAGGGTTTTCGATGATTACCTCGAGTTTTTGTCTCACCGAGGAGAAACTTTAGGTTATACTTCTTTAAATGGCAGTTGGTACACAAATATCTTAAGGGTTAACAAACAACATAACCTCAATTTAATCTATAAATACATAAGCAAAAAACAAACTATTACAAATTGTTATTACAAATAATGTGGGCATCTACAATATTAAACATTCAGCTGTCAACATTTTCCAGCTATGATTTTCCGTTCTTGTTTTTTTTGCTGATGCCAGCAGCTAAGTTCTTTGGTTAAAGTTCATCAGATCACATTCAACAGCATTAGAGTGCTTCTGCAGCTGCTGCTGTCTTTCTTTGTATGTGGTGCATTTAGGAGAGACAATGTGTTGTAGTTGTTGTTGTTCATATTTGTTTTGTTCCCTTCACCAGCCTTTGGTGAGTGCAAAATTTCTGTTGCAATTTGTAACATTTTTTCTCCTACTTGGTTCAATGAACCGTTGCAGAACGCAACGCAAAGACAACAACAGCAACCACACTTGCAACACATTGCACTTCGCTTAGTGACACTAAACGTTAGGCAGGGGAAAAAACTACGAATATGTAACAGCAATAGCATCGACAACTAAACAACAAAACCTACAAAAAACTCATCTACATACAACTTGAACTTCGTTCACAAGAGTATGTCTGTCCGTTCTTCACTTGGCTTCTCCCCCTCTTCAATGGAAAAAAGTGTGAAATTGCAATTTTATTATGGAATAGCAAATACGGATGATGATGATGTCGATGATGATTGCTGGAGATGGCAGCCACAACGACCCCATGTACACTGTTTATGTCTAAATAATAATAGGAGATGCAGCAAGAGAAAAGTTCCGACGAGGGGAAACATTTCAAAGACATGCAGCTAGATTATGAAAGCAACAATAAGAATTGATTCTCAAAATCAGGAAATGGTTTATAAATTAGAAATATTTTTACAAAGAAATATATTAGGCATTTCTACATCTTACAGGTCGGATTACAGGCTATGTTAAAAATTATAAAGACGCCTTTCAACAACTCTACAAAGATTCCCTTCAGCTCGACTACAAACACGCCCATCAGCTCATCTCTTACCTCTGCCTGCAGCTCGTTTATAACCAATCTCTCCAGCTCGTGTATAGAGACTCCCTTCACCTTGTCTATAGAGACTCCCCTCAGCTCGTCTATAGAGACTCCCTTCAGTTCGTCTATAGAGACTTCCTTCAGCTCGTCTATAGAGACTCTCTTCAGCTCGTCTATAGAGACTCTCTTCAGCTCGTCTATAGAGACTCTCTTCAGCTCGTCTATAGAAACTCTCTTCAGCTCGTCTATAGAGACTCTCTTCAGCTCGTCTATAGAGACTCTCTTCAGCTCGTCTATAGAGACTCTCTTCAGCTCGTCTATAGAGACTCTCTTTAGCTCGTCTATAGAGACCCCCTGCAGCTCGTCTATTGAGACTCCCTTCAGCTCCTCTATAGAGACTCCCTTCAGTTCGTCTAAAGAGACTCCCTTCAGTTCGTCTATAGCGACTCCCTTCAGTTCGTCTATAGAGACTCCCTTCAGTTCGTCTATAGAACTCCCTTCAGTTCGTCTATAGAGACTCCCTTCAGCTCGTCTATAGAGACTTCCTTCAGCTCGTCTATAGAGACTCCCTTCAGCTCATCTATAGAGACTCCCTTCAGCTCGTCTATAGAGACTCCTTTCAGCTCGTCTATAGAGACTCCCTTCAGCTCGTCTATAGAGACTCCCTTCAGCTCGTCTATAGAGACTCCCTTCAGTTCGTCTATAGAGACTCCTTTCAGCTCGTCTATAGAGACTCCCTTCAGCTCGTCTATAGAGACTCCCTTCAGCTCGTCTATAGAGACTCCCTTCAGTTCGTCTATAGAGACTCCCTTCAGTTCGTCTATAGAGACTCCCTTCAGTTCGTCTATAGAGACTCCCTTCAGTTCGTCTATAGAGACTCCCTTCAGTTCGTCTATAGAGACTCCCTTCAGTTCGTCTATAGAGACTCCCTTCAGTTCGTCTATAGAGACTACCTTCAGTTCGTCTATAGAGACTCTCTTCAGCTCGTCTATAGAGACTCTCTTCAGCTCGTAGAGACTATCTTCAGCTCGTCTATAAAGACTGCGTTCATCTTGACTATTAGGACTCCCATCACCACGCCTATTAGAACTCCCATCAGATCGCCTATAAAGACTCCCTTCATCTCGTCTATAACGACTCCCTCAACTCTTCTATGAAGACTACCTCCCTTCAGCTTTATATAAAGACTCCCCGTCATTCATCTCCTCTTTTTCTCGACTTCACCCTTTTTAATAGCTTTGATTGAAAATGTTAATGTCATTCCCTGGCAAGGTCATGTCACCCATACCAATGTGATATACGTCGAATATGTTCATCATTCTCATCCTGTTTTTTTCACATAACCCATCAACAACATTTCCATTGATTTCCCCTGGTGTCTATCACTCAACCCCATTCTGGAGGAGGCGTTAACAGACAAAAGACGGAACAACTCTTTTCAATTTTGTTCATTAAAACCAACCATGTTTCTTGTAATCATGTTTTTTCTGGATTCGCTTCCTTCTTCTCCGGATTGGTGGTTTAGTCCTTGAACTTTATTTTGTTGTATTGTGTTAAGGGGATTTTCAACAATATTTCAATACTAGTATTGGAAAAAAACAAAACAACAAAATATGCTGGTGTTCTCACTCACAACCACAACACAAAGTGTTCGAGAAACTCTTTCACATGGCGATGCCTTTGTTTTGGTTTGCTGTTATTTTTACAACAACTACGCAATTTGCATGGCACCGCTCCGCTACCTTAAACGCTTTGCCATTGTAAGGCATTGTTTCAATTTCACTGTGAAGGTTTTCCTTCATCTGTTTGGTTTGGCTTTTCCACAATACAAAGAGTCCGTTGTGGAGGCCATTGTTGGGTTATTGTAGTTTCACCATTCATCGTGGTCGTCGTCGTTGTTCGCTTCGGAGCCATCCATCCAAGCAATAACGCCTTGACTGTGGTGTCTCTGTCTCTGTTGCTGTTAATATTCATTTTGCTATTTATAAAAGATCCGCCGCTATCCATGATGGTACGCTTCAGTGGCCACAAGAGAATGTGCTGGTCGCCTAGTGTCGGTGTCGATGAATGTGTGAACTTTGTGTATGCTCATAGTTTGCGGTATAACTAAGTTTAATGGATAGAGGGTGTTTTGATAATTTTGGGGAAAATTGTTTCCACCTATATTTAGAGCCTATTTTCGGACACTTGAGATAGACTCTTTTCAAAATAATCTTGAAGAAGAGATTTCGGCAGATTGTTTACAAAGCCTCCCTTTTTCAGAGCATCAATGGATACTCCTCTCCGCAGCTCCATTTAATTTATTAGCTTGTGTGTCGCTTATTTCCTTTTTATGTTACTAACATTCCCTACAGCTTTCTACAGGTACTCTTCCGCTCATCTATAGGGAGTCCCCTCGTCTTATCGGTTGAGACTTCCTTCCACTCGTTTACAGACACTCCTTCCTTCTCTGCCAAAAAGACTCCCTTCAGCTGGTCCTTCAGCTTGTCTATAGAGAGTTCCTTCTCTCGTCTATAAAGATTCCACTCTTTAGCTCGTCTATTAAGACTCCCTTCTTCAGCTCGTCTATCGTCTACTCCCATCATTTCGTCTATAAAGACTCCCTTCTTCAAAAAAGAAGTCCTTCCCCAGATCGTCTATAGAGACTCCCTTCAGCTCCTCTCTAAAGACACCCTGGCTTTCAGCTCGTCTATAGGGACTTCCTTCAGCTTGTCTATAGAGTCTCCCTTCCGCTCGTCTGGCCTTCAGCTCTTCTATAAGGACTTCCTGGCTTTCAGATCGTCTATAAAGACTCCTTGGCCTTCAACTCAACTATAAAGACACCTTGGCCTTCAGCTCGTCTATAGGGACTCCCTTAAGCTATAGATACCCATTTCTTCAGCTTGGTTATACCCACATCTTCAGCTCGACTATAGAGACTCCCTTTTTAAGCTCGCTATAGGGACTACTTTCAGCTCCTCTATAAGGACTTCCATTAGCTTGTCTTTAGAGGCTCCCCATGATGACTCCATGATTTATATAGCCCCCATTATTCCCTTTAACTTTACTTTCCCTTCCTAGTTCACCATCCTACCTTTCCCCAGCCAAGTGTTACCAATGCATGAATGAAAAGCCTCGCCATGGTATAATTCATATTTATTTATGCATCGGCATATTATTGCCCTGTTTGGTGTTGTTGCTCTTGTTTTTACTGCTGGTATTTAGTTTGTGATATTTATAGATAGGCCCAGAAGATACACAGATATTTACATGTCGTTACAATGTTAAACATTCATATCGGAACCAACAGTTTGTTGGCTTATACATTTATAACCTCCAGGCTATAATACGGAGGGACGCAGTAGGTTTGGCGATTCGGTTGATATTCCTTGAAAAAAAAAATATTCGAATAATTATAGAAATGGCTTTATGTTGTGTTTTTGGCTAGATCTTTATAAAACAATTAGTTCTCATTGGACCCGGGAGGTTATATATATACATATATAATTCAATGGCGCCCAACTGATTGCCTTTCTTTAATTTAATATTTGCAGATGGCTTTTGTCCATGTTTCTTTCTTTCACTATCCGCTTGTCGTCACAGCGAAATACATTTTAAGTCATTTTCTTTAAAGCTTTCATATTTTCTTGTTGCTCATAGTTCCCCATCAGCGTCTCAGGCTGTGTGTGTGTGCGTCTAGTTGTTTGCCTATTCAATATTTGTTTAATGGTATTTTAAGAAATGAACACAAACTAAGGCGAAGAAGAAGACATAACATTAATACAAAAGTAAGAAAGAAAACAATATTTGCCTTTGACGTCAAGTTAAACCAGATGAGGTTGATAAATCTCACCTCGTTGCAATGATAACTAAAAAGCAAATTGCCATTCGTCGTCGCCATCCATGGTGCTCTTTATGGCGACGGGTGTGTCATATGGCAAGTCTCCATCACTGTTGTTGCTTCATCAAATAGAAATGATCACATTTCTTGGAAATACTTTCTTTGTGTAAAGGTTTTGAATGGGATCTGTATTTTTTGGCAAATATTTTGAAAAAAATGGGTTAAGTAATATTGGAGATGTGTACCAGATATGCCTAGAAAATATGAATAGATATTTAATATATATTTTTAATTATGGAAAATAATTTCAATTTTTTCTTCTTATTTTTTAGGTAAGTTGGATTTTTTATGGATAATAATAAATATGTAAGTATTAATATAAAGAAATTGATTGCAAATAATTAGTGAAAGTCTAGGTGACATTTTTAACACCTACTAGGTTCATTCGATATTCTGATGTGTATTAAAGACTCTATAAAAACTTATTTTGACTCCTTTATAAGGACTCTATGTTTATCCATGTTTTCATGCCATTGTTTTGTTCATACAATATTTCCCTTAGAGTATAGTCTCATTACAATATACACTTCAATAAAAAAATATATTTTTTAATTGCAAAATAAATAAATAAATCTTCCATTACCTAAACCTGTCTCAATCATGTGAAACATTGTGCACACATGATCGGATTTTTCGTAAGAAAACATCAATATTTTTTCTCATTTCAATCCAAAGCAATTATCACTTAATCTCAATAGCTTACGCATGAATTGAGAACAATATGACATGTTTATTATCGCGATTATTGAGAATTACATATAGACAACAAACAAAATTGTTTTCACGGTGCGGATTTGATAGCAATTCTCATATGACAAGTGATCGGTCAGTGGACAGCTTAAAAAGTGACCAAGCCCACAAATGAAAAGAAAAACACACAACGAACAATCGATTGGTCTAATGGAAAGTCGATGGAAAAAATATAAGAAAACTCAAAAATAACAACAAAATAATAGATACGCGCATGTGATACCTTATAGTTTGGCATCTTATTTCTGCTAAGGAGACCTTTGGGCTTCTTTAAGCTTTATGCCCTTCTTTGGAAACCTTTTTTCTATAAGATTCCTTTGGTCATGTCCTCAGCCCATCTACTTCGCCTTCTATATAACGTATTCTTGTCCAACAGCTCGACATCCAACAGATCACGTTTTAAGTCTCTATTGTATGGGCAGCCTATAAAACATCCTGTCTTTGAGGTCGTCTGTAAATAATCTCTTCCTCAGCTCGCCTATAAAACCCTGCTCTTTACCTCGTCTACTTCATACTTCAGCTGTTCTATACAAATTAATTTCAGCTTGGCTATCAGCTCTTATATAAAACATCCCTGCCTATTACATCGTCTACTCAATCTTCCTGCCCAGCTCAGCACTTCTATAAATACTCCCTGTCAGCCCGACTATAAAGACACCAGCTCGATTGCAGATATTCCCTTCAACTCAATGTAATGACTTGCTTCCGCTCGTCTATAGAGACTAGCTTCCCCTCGTCTGTAGAGACTCCCTTCCGATAATATATAGTCACTCTTCCACTCGTTCATATAAACCCTCTTACGCAGCCCTATGATAATCCCTTCAGATTGCCTAAAGAGACTATCTTCAGTTTGTCTAGAGAGAATTCCTACAGCTCGCTCCAGTTTGTCTAGAGAGAATTCCTACAGCTCGCTCCAGTCCGCTTTTAAAGACTCCCTTCAGTACGCCTATAAATACTCAATTCCGCTTGTTTGCACTATACCATTCTTCAGATCATCGATAAAGGCCCTTCAATGAAGACTCACTGGGCTATAAAGGCTACCTGACCTTCATCTCGTCTATAAAAACTCCCTGACTTTCTATTCACACATAAATAATCCCGGGCGTTCATCGAGTCTTTCAAGCGCTCTGGCCTTCAGATAGTCTATAACGACTCTCTGGCCTTCAGTAATTTTATAAAGGCTCCCCGGCCTTCAGCTCATCCATAAAGACTCTCGGGGCTTCAACTCTTCTATAAAGACTGCCTGCCCTTCAGCTCGTCGATAAAGACTCCCTGCCAATCAGCTTGTCCGAAAATACTTCTGATCATATATAAAGAGTCTCTGACCTTTATCTTGTCTATTAAGAGCTCTTGCCTTCAGCTGGTATAAAAATGCTCCTTGGGCTTCAGCTTTTCTATAAAGACTCCCTGACCTTCTGAAAAGGCTCCCTGGCCTTCAGCTGGTCTATAGAGATACACTTTTACTTGTCCGCTATTGCTACCTTCGACTCGTCTGAAAGACTCCCTGGACTTCTGCTCCTATATAAAGAGTGCCTTCATCTAGTCTATCAGGAGCTCCGGCTTTAGCTCACCTTTAAGGACTCCCTGGTCTTCATCTCGTCTATAAATATCCCCTGGGCTTCAGTTAGTATATGAAAAGTCCCAGGACTTCATCTATAGGATTTCAGCTCGTTTATAAATACTCTCTGGCCTTCAGCTTGTCTATAACCACATCCTGCCTTACAGGTAGTCGGAAAAGACTCCCTGTCTTTAAGTTTGTCTATAAGCACTCCTGGGCCTTCTGCTCATATGAAGACTCCCTGTCTTTTAGCTCGTTTATATAGTATCGCTGCCTTTATCCTTAGAGACTCCCTTCTTCAGCTCTCCTATAGAGATCCCCTGTACTTCAGTATATAAAAACTCCCTGTATTTCAAATCGTCGATTTATTCACCCTTCACTATTTTTTCTATAAAGACCTCCTTTCTCGGTTAGTCTGCTGAGACTCTTCTAGTCTTTTTCACGAAGTAAATAGGGTGTAGGTTATTAAAAAACAGTCTAAGAACAATTTGAAAACTATGTATGTTTGTCTGCATGGTCAGGCATGTTGATATGCATATGTCAATAATTTCCAATGAAATCCAAAAAATTGGTATGCTTGAGCATAAAATGAGTCTCAAAGTCATTCGACAACATGGCAACGAAATCGAAGAAATCGATTACAAACCCAAGCGCATAATCAAAACGAAAACAACAAAAATCATCATCATCAGCAACCTGCCGGGCCATTCCATGCTATGGGAGCTAGCAGCTCCATGCCAATTGGACAGACAAAATATGTTGAGGCTAATAGACGGTTGCAGTGCACTGAACAAGCGCGTAGCAATTACGCTTGCGCTGCGTCTAGGCTTGTGCTGCTCTGTTTTATGACACCAGAAATTCACAAATCGTCAACAAGCATTGGACAGGCGAGCAATTGAATAAAATATTTTTATTTTCTGATTTTTTTCATTTCATTTTTTCGTTCAATAAAATGTAATAAATTATGTGAGACACGATCGGTCAAAAAAAAAAAAAAAATGTGTGCAAGCTTACAACCACTTGGATGTTGGCCAACCAATCAACTGAACCAAGTAAACGAACAACCGATCGACCAACATCGAACAGTAGCTGACATCGAACAGAGATCACAACAGAGCTTTAGATAAGAAATACAATTTTAGCTCTGTGTGTAGAAACGTGTTCCCTTGTTTTGACATATCTGGCATATTCAGCAGTAGTGAGCCCCCGGCCCCACGTCCATGCCATTTACCTTGTTACGCTATGGTCATAATAAATTCTAATATTTAGAATTATTCCAAGTCATTTAAGTTTAGTGTGTGTTTTTTCTAATTGCCTGATTGATGGTATCACGGATTAGTAGTGGAATTGTTGTAGTTTTTGTAATTTATTTATAATAAACAACAAAAATGTTGTGGAGATTGATTGAAAAGCAACGCTACCCAATCCCAATGCAATAACACCTTTAATACCCAACAAACCAATCATCATCATTGATTGGTTTTTCGTTGTTTGTTGTTGTTGTTGCGTCCCAGAGTGGTAATGATTATGTTGTAATGTTGTTGGCGGGTGGCAAGCTCTGTATAGCACTCCTGCCCAACTGAAACCATTAAAACCAAATTTGGCACGTACGCATGCGTATTATTATTTCAGTGCCGCGATATGTTGTCAATGCCGGTTTTTGTGGAGGGGGATAGGGGGTGGATTCTACAGTGGTATGGATTTGATTTTAATGTGTTGGATTTTAAGTACTTCATTGCATTTGTAACTCCCTTCCCTACGTCAAAAATGATTACCTCATCAGCTCTTTTACAGGCTCACAGCTCGTCCATATAGAATTCTGCCTTTCAGTTCGTACATAGAGACCCCGTTCCCCAGCTCTTTTTTAAAGACTTTTATTTTTCCTGTCATTCAATTTATCTATAACGACTACCTGCTTTTCAGCTTGACTTTAAAGGCTCTCTGGCATTCAGCCTGCCTGGTCTTCAACTCACAAATAAAAAACCCGGCCTTCAGCTCGCATGTAAAGATTTCCTGCCTTTTACTAGTCTATAAGGACTTCCTGACTTTTAGCTCGGCTATATATACTCCCTGGCCTTCAGCTCGTCTATAAAAATTTCCTGGCATACAGCTCGTCTTTAAAGACTCCCTGGCCTCCCTGGCCTTCAGCTCGTATATAAAGACTCCCTGGCCTTCAGCTCGTCTATAAAGACTGCCTGACCTTCAGATCGTTTATGAAGACACCCTGTCTTTTAGCCTGTCTATAAAGACTCCCAGGCATTCAGCTTATCTATAAAGACTCCCTGGCCTTCAGGTCGTCTATAAAGACTCCCTGGCCTTCAGCTCGTTTATAAAGACTCCCTGTCCTTCAGCCTGTTTATAAAAACTCCCTGACCTTTAACTCGTATATAAATACGTCCTGACCTTCAGCTGGTCTATAAAGACTTCCTGGACTTTAGCTTGTCTATAAAGACTACCTGACCTTCAGCTCGTCTATAAAGACTCCCTGGCCTTCAGCTTGTCTATAAAGACTTCTTGGTTTTCAACTCGCCTATAAAGACTTCCAGACCTTCAGCTCGTCTATAAAGACTCCCTGGACATCAGCTTGTCTATAAAGACTCCCTGGCCGTCAGCTCGTCTATAAAGACTCCCTGGCCTTCAGCTTGTCTATAAAAACTGTTTGGTTTTCAATTCGACTGTAAAGATTCCCAGACCTTCTGCTTGTCCGTAAAAACTCCCTGACATTCAACCCGTCTATAATGACTTCATGATCCGTCTGTAATGAATTCCTGGCCTTCAACTCGTCTATAAAAACTCCCTGGCCTTCAGCTAGTCTATAAAGTCTACCTGGTTTTCAGCTGTCTATGAAGAGTCTATAGGTCGTCTCTTAAGATTTGTTTTCAAAGAAAACAATAGAATATCTCTGAAAACACTGTTCACTATCTTTACACAAAAAAACCCACACAAACACCTATGTGTACATCCACATGTAAGTATGTAGGTGCGTCTGCTTCGCTCATCATTACTTATTAACGCATGCGTTAAAGCGCCTTGTGCGCACTACTAAATCTAAAAACGTGATGAGAATTAAATATTTTATTTCATTGCGAAGGCGGGACGGAGAGGGGTGGGCTTAAGAAAAACTCCGGTTTGCCAACTGCACGTTGCTTTAACAATGTTGTTGTTGCGATTGCTGTAGCCGCATTCAATAGAATTTGACATTAAACTATAGATGTTGTAATTGCATATATAACTAACTGGTTTATTGTTGGTGGTGGACGGTAATGATGATGATGACGACGACGTTGGCCTATTGACTTGAAATCGTAAAAAAAGCAGCAGCAGAAAACGCAGAAATAATCAACGACGATTAAGAATTGAATCGTGTAATCGTTTGAAAATTGTTCAATAGAGGTGTTGAGTGCTTTGCAATGAAACTGTGGGAGCAACATGGTGTGACAGCACTTAGTTGGTGGTGTTGGCGATGAGGTTGTAGTTTGTTGTCGTTGGTTTTTTTTTTGACAACTTGAAAAAAATAAACATGCAACTTGCCACATAATAACTTGTGAATATTTATGTTGTTGCTCGCAAGTATGTAAAGTTGTGTAAGATATATGGAGAACAACAGGTGGGAAAATATATGTTTTTTTTTTTTTTTTTTGCAAGGAGGTGGACGGATAAATGCAACATGAGTTTTAGAAGGAGTCATAATAGAAGGAGTCATAATAGAGCTGAAGCAGGGAGTCTTTAAAGGCGCTACATCCCGCCATTAAAGTGTCCAGGTCAAAGAGTGCTTTTACAGATAAGCTGAAGAGAATCCTTGTAGACGAGCTAAAGTGTATATTCAAAGAGGAGATGAAGTGAGCCTTTTTAGAGGACCTGAATGGAGCATTTATAGAGGAGCTGAATGGAGTCTTTACAGACAAGCAGAAGGAAGTCTTTATAGACGACTGAAGGGAGTCTTTATGGACGAGCTGAAGGGAGTCTTTATAGACGAGCTGAAGGGAGTCTTTATAGACGAGCTGAAGGGAGTCTTTATAGACGAGCTGAAGGGAGTCTTTATAGACGAGCTGAAGGGAGTCTTTATAGACGAGCTGAAGGGAGTCTTTATAGACGAGCTGAAGGGAGTCTTTATAGACCAGCTGAAGGGAGTCTTTATGGACGAGCTGAAGGGAGTCTTTATAGACGAGCTGAATCAAGGAGCATTTATAGATGAGCTGAATCAAGGAGCCTTTATAGATGAGCTGAAGGCAGTCTTTATAGACGAGCTGAAGGCAGTCTTTATAGACGAGCTGAAGGCAGTCTTTATAGACGAGCTGAAGGCAGTCTTAATAGACGAGCTG
>NW_026879407.1:0-26169 GCF_032173495.1 Musca vetustissima
AATAAGACACGGACAGCGGACCCTTCCTGTTGAGTGGTTGTGAGGCACTAATTTTATTTTAAAAAATTTATCCTTAGGTTCTACTTAAACAACTCTTTCTCAGCCTAATCTCAAACACAAAATACTTATCAGTAAACTATTTGTTCTAATAATAGAATTTGATCTGTGGAGAGTTTCCCATCGTGTGCGTCGTAAAATCTGACCACCAATAACAACAGTCTTATCAACGTTGCATGTGGGATTCTAGACCCTTATCTTAAAACACTCCAATTATCAAATCTTCCGTAATACAAAATTCTGTTCAAAGTATTTTGAACATGCTGACGACTGGCAAGAAGAGCTGACAAATTAAAATTCTGTTCAAAGTATTTTGAACAACGTCATTATATTTCCCACTAAATAGAGCAATTAAAAAAAAAAACAGGAAGTGATAACAAACTCAACGTCAAGTACCGTGATGTTTGCACCACTTCTTCAATTTTTTTCCTTCGTCTCGTTTGTCTAACATCGTTAGATTTGTATGCATGTTATTGTGGTGCATTGGAGTGCAAAAAAACGAAAAACGAAGAAATCGCCATTTGTAAAAGTTCGTAGAATTGGATAAAAATGAGTTACCGTACATGGATATTTCTGTAAGAGCAGCAAAAAAACCCCAACCGAAAACGAAACAAAAAGACAACTGGACATCATGTTATACATCCACCACGAATGCCTGTAGGCGAAATCTTTGGTATGTCCACGCATTTTTCTGCCAGGCATGAGTTGTGTGCTACGAAACATTTGTAATCCGCTAAATGTTTGCACGACGTCGACGACTACTACATGAATATGTGTTATCAGTTACACTCTTCGTTTTCGTCTTCTTTTTTAAACAATGAACTGTAGAGACGCATTGCAAACAAAAAACTGTGGAATCGAAAAAAGTGGTAGAACGATGAAAACGTACAGCATAAAAGGATAATTTGTGGGGAATGCAGATTTTTTCTCCTTAGTAGGAATTTTTTTCGTTGTTTTGTGATAGTTTGCACGATATCAGGTAACACTAAATATGGGATGTATGTACTTTTTGTTTAAATTATGGCTGATCGTATTTAATGCATTGAAAAGGGAAACCGAACCATTGAATATGTACATCATTACTTTCTTCAACAAAAATACATTAAAGCTGTATGTGTAAATCTGACATGTAGATAACATTTAAAGTCTAGATTTTATTGGCAATATTCCACAACAATTTAAACGTAGTCCACAAATTCTTGTCAATTTTAGGGACCAAAAGCAGTTTACTTTCGCGAAAAGTAATCTGTGATTATAGAAAAGTCCTTATATTTGAAGGCGGGGATGATAACTCCTCACTGGAATATCGGAATCCGAAAATTCCAACGGTTTTAGAATGAGTACATGTTTGCCTCTCAAAAATTAACAAAATGGCGGAAAATTGAAAATAATTTTTTTTTTTTTTTTTGAAAATCGACTATTGTTGACCAAAAACTATGTTAAAAAATAAGGATGAAGATCTTATTGATTTGATCTGACGATGGAATTGATTTGATTATTCGTTTTTGACGCAATAACGCCCGTCATTCGTAAAAACACTGTTCCGAGAAAAATGCATTTAAAATTTGAGAATCTTGCTGTTACATGCTGTAAACACAATGAATCGGCTATATCTTCAAGTGTTTTTGAGACTTTTATTGAGAATTTTTACAGAGACATTCTTGGGATAGTGTAGGTTATAATTAAATCAAAACACAAAATTAAATTGTTTGAAACCAAGAAAAAATCTCCTATAGGGATTTTTGGTATATGTCGACAATGTTATGTAATTCAACTGATATAAAAAAAACCGTTAAAGAGCAATATCGATAAGATTTTCTAAAACAGGCGAGGACGCAATCTCAAATCGCATGTGGAAAAATAATGTAAAACCATCTTAGAATGACTAGGAGCCAAGAGGCTGATAATATGGTGGGAAAATGAGTAATGGTATTGTCAAACATACGACAAGAGACGGAAACTGGCCAGTATGAACAGAAGAAACTTTTCATTGTATTGTACATAATGATTCGTTCTCTATTTTTGTTTTTTTTTTTAATTTTATGACGACTTCAGGTCAACAAATTTTGATCTTTCTCGTCTTCGAAGATCCACGAAATCAGTTGTTATTTTGCTTCAAGCTAGTATCCATAGGACACCTGGGAAGGTCTTATAAGTTGTAGTTTTTGAAAATGTAATTTCACCACCAATACGAACATTTTTCTGAGCAATTTTGCCTATCAAACCAGAATTGATGGGAATATGGACCAAAGTTTCAGGTTATCCCCCCTTTTAAAACTACCCCCGATTATTCGGTATTTTGATCTCGTTTTTTAACCAAATTAGCACCTTTTGGATATTTTTTATACTCCATGTTTTGATATAGACCCAA
This sequence comes from Musca vetustissima, assembly GCF_032173495.1. NCBI lineage: Eukaryota > Metazoa > Arthropoda > Insecta > Diptera > Muscidae > Musca > Musca vetustissima. Next base: position 2,429 of record NW_026879407.1, read on the forward strand.
TATAACGATAACCTGTTCAGATTTTAATTTTGCTCCCATATATATTTTCGTCCGATTTCATTAAAATAGGGAACTAAACTGCCTATATTTGTCCTGTTGAGACACAATTTAGCACAGCGTATTAGGTCCAGATAGATCTATGCAAAGTTTTGTTGAAATCGGTTCAGCGTTTTAAATTTGGTCTAAATTGATGTATGCGATGTTTTGTTAAAATCGGTTCAGAGTTACATATAGCTCCCATATATTTTCGTCCGATTTCATGTAAATGGAGCACCAAGTTTTGTCCGACTAAGACCAAGTTTTCCGCAGCGTACCGAATTAGTTCCAGACCGATATATACGAAGTTTTGTTGAAATCGGTTCAGATTTAGACACAGCTCCCTTATATAGTTCCGTCCGATTTTATGTAAATAGTGCACCAAACTGCTAAGTTTTGTCTGATTTAGACAACATTTTGCGCAGCGTATTAAAATTGCAGCTGGTTGAAACATATGAAGTTTTAGCTCCCATTAGCTCCCATTTAGCTCCCATATATAGTTTGGTCCTATTTTTTTTCTTTTTTGTGAATGGTGCGTCTATCTCCCAATATTTGTCCGCGTGAGACAAAATTTTGTACAGCGTACTGATTTAGGTCCAGATTGATGTATGCGAAGTTTAGTTGAAAATGGTTCAGATTTAGATATAGCTCTTTTATATATTCTCGTTCGATATTATAGAAATAGAGCAGCAAACTCCAAGTGTTTGTCCGATGGGGACAAGTTTGCACAGCGTACTGAAATTACTAGATGTTGGACAGCGCACTGTGCTGCAGCATACCAAATGGTGGACACATAAAAATTTACATATAGCTCCCATACATAATTTTGTTCGAATTCATGGTCTGTCCAATTGATATGCAATTGCATTTTAGTTATTAGTTAAAATTTCTATGTACATCTAGTTAACACATTTAGTTTGGTACCATTCCATTTTTTATACCCTACACAACTATGTTGTCAGGGTATAAAAAACTTTAAGTATCGTCATATCTCGACTAGGTGAGTCGATCTAGACATGTTTGTCCGTCCGTCCGTCCGTCTGTCCATTATAATTTGTAAACACGATACAGGCCACAGTTATGGACCAATCTTCACGAAATTTTGCATGTAGGATGGGCTCTGGCCAATGAAGACCTCTATTGTTTTTGTAAAAGATCAGTTAATATTTAGGGGATGAAATGGACCAAAAACTTTATTTTTGTCTGATTTTCTGGTCGCTCCAGAGGCCGCAATTATGGTCCAAACATTGCGAATTTTTGCATGGAGAAGGGCCAAAGAATAAGCATGCCTTTTTTGATAAAGATGGTCAATATTTAGCGGGTCAAATGGACCCATACTTTTGTGTGAAAAAGTACAAAATTTGTATTCTATGGCGAATATATTTACTCCCGAAGGACATAGGCCCGAGGAGTTGATAGTATATCCAAGAGGAGTTGTTGGCCTTTAAATTGATACCAACTATATTGTCGTATGTGCTCGGATATGAGAGTTACACTTAAATATTTGCAGGTGTTCACGTATTCAATTATTATTTAGTAAGCCATTACCACACTGTAGGGCGGAAATGTAGCGCTGATCGCTTTTAAAATTTCCATGAGGTTCCGGTTATGGTCAAGGACAACGTCTATAATTTGCGGTGATGATCAGATAATAATTTTGGGATGAAGTGGACCGAAACTTATTTTTATTGTGTTTTTTCAAGTCGATCTATATGCCACAATTATAAGCAGAATATTACACTGGAGAATGAATCTGGCCAACTAATTTGATGGGCTTTTGTAATGATCTGTCACTATTCAGAAGGTCAAGTCAACCAAGACCTTTCTGTGTAAAATTAAAAAAAATGGATATTATGATATAAAACATAATTCGAAAAATATGTCATGGCAAGAAATAGGAGCTATTGACCTCTAATCGGTTAAGAAGGTGCAAATATATAAAGATCTGCAGAAAGTTAGAATTCCGTGGTTGTGGTTAGAATTCCGTTGTGTAGGGTATCATATGGTCGGCCCTGTCCGACTATACTGCTCCGCTCACTGGTTTCTTACTAAAAATTACCAATATCGGAACATTATAATCCTCATTCAAAGTTCACGCGAAATTTACGTATGTTCAAGTCTGAGCCAAATTTCCAACCTGAGTGTCTGCAGTTTGTCTCCTGGTAGGAATTTACCATGGTATATGCCCCATATGAAAATGTCGTTAAATCTTAGGTATTTTAATTCTTGCTTCCTCGAATATTTCAATTCTTAATATAGCTATTTCGCAACCAAATGTCTAGGTTCACAATTTTGTAAGTATCGTTCTGGAATATGAATGGGTCTCTTTTGGCGGTGGAAGCCCGGCCGATCTTAACGCGTTTATATCCGTTTTCGATTCAAAATTTTAATCAATAATGTTTAAAATTTTATAAATGTTACAAATGTATAATATTTGTTCGAGAAAAAATGCATTTTAAAATTGTGTGATATTCTATATTTTTCATATAAAACTATAATTATATATAAATATATATTCCATATTTATTTATATTTAATGTATTATTCAATTGTGTATAAAATAATATTGCGTAGTTTATTATATATAATTTATGTAATAAATATATTATGTATAATCTCTTTTAATATATTTATAATAATATTTTTTATTTTACATTTTATAAATCGTATTTTTTAATGATATACCAATCCAATTCCAATTCCGAAATTAATTGAAAACTTAACTCGTAACATAAACCAGTTAATTTATATTTTTTACGAAAATCCTCTATTAAAAACTAGCCCCTACCTTACTTAAACAGCAATAGAAAGATGTAAAACTTTTTCTACTCTCAAATTATTTATGCCATACAACAGACATTAAAACTCTATGTGCGTGTGTGTATCTCTGCGTAATTTGTATAATATCCTCAGTTTTCACTCAAGCCATAATAAATACGGCGAGGAGATTGGAAGAGAGTGAAACTTTTCTTCATTGAACTAAAAATGCTTACCGCAAAAGTTTCATTTCCTTTTCTGATGCATTCATAATGCCTACAAACACGACATAATTGCTCTCTTAGCTTACCTTAGAAAGTTTAATTTATATTTTAGTTGAAGAGAATTTTGTTTACCTTATTTGGTTTTCATAAAATGTAAAGAAATAAGTCCACACGGTATAACCAGCAGGGCTATATGTAGTTATATATGTATTTCTGTGGGCACTGAAGGTAAAAACTTGTCTAGTTGTATTTTCACTGGTAATAACACCTCATTGCTATCGGTATATTAGGGTGTAATGTAATTGTTATTTCTATCCTAGTATAAATAAATTATATTTATTTTTTTAATTAAATAAATTACTGTTACTGTGGGTACACTCTATTATATGGCTTGTTATATCGTTGCTTACAACTTTTGTTTACCAGTATCCCAACATGCAAATTATATCTTCTTTTCCAAAGTATTCATGCAGCTGTGGCAAATAACACCCAACAAATTTGGTAAATATATATTTTGTTATTTTTATCCTTACTGCTTCCCTGCGTGACATTTCAGTTAACTTTCCGAAGAGGGAATTAAATGTGTCTTTTTAATGATAACACTAGAGATACTCATGTTCAGAAAATACCGAAAGAAATGTCATTATTTGTAACTTCGTTATATTATTGAGAAATATAGTTAAATAGAAATTATTTTCTTTTAGAAGATTTTTGAAACAGTTTCTTTAAGTGGTGGTTATAAAAGAAAATACTAATAGACACTTGGAATAACGAAAATGATCACCAAAATATAAGGACATAGTGTAAGTTTTGTACCTCCAAATATTTTATTAAAATGTTGCTTATAAGATTTTAAATAGGGTCTATATTTCGAATACTGAAAACAATCGAATAAAGTGATATTGTAGGTTATTTTTGAGACATGTTGTAGGCAGTCAAATCGAATGAGGAATATTTTTTAAAACATCCTCCATCTATATCGAGTCCTTGTGTGTCTTTTTCGTCTTAATTTTCTTCAACACGTTTATTACATTTACTCGCGGAAGATATCCAGATTTAAGATGAATCCGACTGTTCTACATAATGTGCAATTATTCGAAAGCATTATTCCTAAGCAAGGATGGAAATAACGTGGTAAAGGATGAATATTAATTTCCCGTCGTGGGGACCATATCTTAAATCTTATGGACCACATTTATTGTAGGATATTTGGAGATAAAAAATATTTAGCTCGATTTGAGCTAATTTAGAGCTCAACTCAAAAATAGCATGCTATATTGAAACAAAGCACTAGTCGTTCGTATTAGTCTTCGAAGTATTATAGATTCGACTTGGTACCTTGTGCACTAATTCGTCATAAGCGGACAAACTTTAGTTATTTGATGAAACCGTATGAAAACATATATGTAAGCTATATCTAAACCTGAAACTTCTTCAATCCAATATGCTATGCAATATTTCATGTAAAGTGAACAGACATAGGCTTCCCTAATTGCACCATTTGCATAAAATCAGACAAAAATATATGAGTGACCTATATCTACATCTGTACAGATTTCAACAACAAAATATCGTGCGAATATAACATATAACTATGGTGTAATATTTACATAAAAGTATATATCTGAAACGATTTCAAAATTAACAAAAATTATTCTAGACTTAATTCCATAACCGTTGCCAAATTTCGTGAATATAGTCCAAACATAGACTGCTCGATGCGTCATTTATATAAAATCGGACCAAAATATGTATGGGAGCTAATCTAAATTTGAACCTATTTCAACAAAACTTCACGGACGTCAACCTGTAGTAATTCCAATACGAATGTCAACCTGTAGTAATTTCAATACGCTATGCAAAATTTTGTCTCAATCGAACAAACGTTGGCAGTGTGGTGCACCATTTACATAAAATCGAAAAAAAAAACGTCGTATACATAAATATTGACCCAATTCAGTACTTTGTGCTAAATTTTGTCTCAGTCGGACAAATATTGGCAGTATAGTGTTCAGTTTACATAAAATCGGACGAAACTATATATGGGAGCTATATCTAAATCTGAACCGATTTCAAAAAAAAAAAAAAAAAACAAAAACAAAACCTTCGCATACATCAATCTGTACCTAATTCAGTACGCTGTTGCTGACGAAACTTTATATGGGAGCTATATACATAAATTTGGACCTAATTCAGTAAGTACTCTGTGCAAAATTTTGTCTCAATCGGACAAATATTGGCAGTATGGTGCTCCATTTACATAAAATCGGACGAAGCTATATATTTGAGCTATATCTAAATCTGAACCGATTTCAAAATATATATATCGCGTACATCAATATGAACCTAGTTCAGTTCAATGTTCATAATTTTGTCTCAATCGGACCAATATTGGCAGTATGGTGTTTCATTTACATAAAATCGGATGAAACTATATTTGAATCTGAACCGATTTCAACAAAACTATGCATACATCAATTTTGACCTAATACAGTACTCTGTTCAATACTTTGTCTCAATTGGACCAATATTGGCAGTATGGTGCTCTATTTACATAAAGTCGGACGAAACTATATCTAAATCTGAACGAATTTTCTCCAATTTCATTAGGGTTCGTCCTTGGTCCAAATAAGTGACATGTGGCAAATTTCATCCAAATCTGATCATAAATGCGTCCTGTACTTTGTTCACAAAAAACATGGACTCAGAAAGTGATTCTATGCATATTCTCAAAAGCAACCATGGGCCTATCTCGATTCCTTTTGCATGTTACAAACATATGCACAAAGACATAATACCCTGTAACACAGTGTGGTGAAGGGTATAATAACAGGTTTATTTCAGTTCAACTAGGCTTAAACTTCGTCGATGGCAGGTCATATCTTTGAAGATATCAAATTTATTTGATAGACTTTACATTTGTTTTTAGATGGCTGTTTATCTATATTCTCGAAACTAAGACTAAGTAAATAAAATGTATTAAAAAGTATAACAATTTCAAATCATCTAATATCCAAAACTTATTACCATTAACATTTTATTACAATCTATCCTTTAGATTCCACTTTATCACTTATAGAATCAATTTAATTTTCTTAAAGTATTGGAAGTCATAATCAATTATATAGCAAACAATGTATACGAGTATATACGTTCGTTTCTATGTGTTATGATGAAAGACGAAGTTTTTTTTTTGTACTACTGCATTATTATTTCATCGCTCAAAAACTCTAAATCTCTCATCCTTAGCATTGGTTAAAACTTGGTGATGGTTGGTTAAAGTTTCGGGCAATTTTAAATTTTTATTACTTTCACTCCATTTCGTTGTTGCCCAGAGCTATGGGCTCTTCTCTATGTTAGGCTGCAATCGTTAGCTTGCAACTTGAAAGATGTACTCAAACTTCTGACAGCAAACAGAGCATAGACAGGCAGCTGAATGGACAAATGGGAGAGGGCGGATGGACGAACGAGCGGGTGGCTAGGCGTTCGAACATACGAACGTACGACTATCTGTTAGAGAAAAATTCTTGTGTAATTAGCAAGGATTTTCATAAATTGAAATGGTAAGAACATAACTTTTACAAACATGCAAATCTTTTTTACCGACTTGAGGTTTTTGGTCCAAAAGTTTCGGGACGAAAATCACTTGTACCGAACAGTTGGCTTAGTTACTGTTTGCAGTTGTTCTCTGCTTTTGTGTAAAATCAACGATTTTCCTAGTATTATTTTTTGTGTGCATGTTCTTGTGCAGCTGCTGCTTCTTCTTCTTCATCATCATCATCATCCTGCAAAAGGATTACAAGTGTTAAAATCTAAAATTTTGTTACTGGTATTTTACTTTGTTATGCTAAGTTGGCAGAATAGTAGAACTTGTCTAATGTTCAACATGAATGAATCAAATGCCGTACTAGCTATTGTTAGAATGAATGTTGTTGCTGTTGTTGTTGAATTTTTTGCAGGGCGCCCTTTTGTAGTTTTCAATTAAAAACTATGATTAGAACGAATAGTTGCATATTTTGTAATATTTGATCCTAGACCAAAAATTACATCAAATATTCCGTAACAAATTCGAATTGTAATTGGAAAGGGGCAAAAACATTAAACAATGCCACAAGAAATATATATTGAAGTTTGGGCTTAAATTTGCGGCAATGTTCGAGAAGAACTTGAGGTTTATAACTAATAGAAAATATAATTATTTAAAAGTAAAATTTACAACCAATACTCCAAGAAGTTGAGGTTGAAGTTCATCACACCCCGATTACCTCACCTTTTTGAAAAATCTTAAAATTTTATTTTTTTTTTTTTTTATCAGCGGCTGATATGTACTTTCAAACGGTAGAATGAAGTGTGTGAGAATTATAGAGAAATATATCTTCTATGATTGGCTGGAAAAATCTACTAAGATGAACTATATGATTTCACTTCCAAAGGAGGAACTCAATACTTGACATTTACATTGAGGCAAATATCAGAAAAATCATGAATATGACAAGGAAACACTCTGCTTTGGTGCGATATTAAACAAAAACGGGAAAGCATACAAGCATAAAAGGTGTAACATGTAGTACAAAAACTTCGGTCTTCAAACCATCGAACGTACACACATAAAACATATGAATCCTGAGAACTCCATATTAAAAATTAGAGCAAAAATTAAGTATCTACGCCGCCTAGCAGGAAAACTAGGAGAGAGAGAGGGTAAGTAACGACATTTTCTTGAAATAGAGCTCCTCAATGACAATGTCAGAATTTTTGATCGTAATGTATAGTGATGGGCAGTGGGTAAATACCCATTTGCGGGTATTTCCGGGTTTGTGTCATCAAATCGATTTAAAATGGATAGTTTTACGATACTTTTAAGACGTGGGTAAATACTCGGTTATATAGGGGCTATATCAAAACTTGGACCCAAGGACCCCATTTTGGATTTCTATATTTGCTTTGACATTAAAAACATGTGTGCATAATGTTGGCCGCCTATGTCAAGTGGTTCTGCAGTTATTGAGTTTATACCCAATTTTTGGGTAAATACTCAAAATAGGGGCACCTTTGTATGGGGGCTACCAGTAAACGTGGTCCTACATACATAAAATTGCATGGACATTTGGTATCCAAAAAGAACACTCTGTGCCAAATTACAGCCAGTTTGGTTGTAAAATGTGTCTAATAGACAAAAAATACCCTAAATGGGAGATACGGTTATATGGGGGCTATATCAAACCTTGGACCCAGGGACCCCATTTGACATTAAAAACATGTGTGCAAAATTTTGGCCGCCTATGTCAAATGGTGCGGCAGTTAATGAGTTTATATCCAATTTTTGAGTAAAAACTCGGGTATTTACCCACGTCTTTAATGTATCGTAAAACTATCCATTCTAAATCGATTTGATAACAGAAACCCGGAAATAGGGTGTAAGATGTTGTATTACCAATTCAATATAGTAAATACACAAATAAATACCCGCAAATGGGTATTTACCCACTCTTTGGGTATTTACCCGGTAAATACCATCTCTAGTAATGTATTTAAACTAAATTGACTAAAACTTTATATTTCGTGTTCTCATTGGAGGAGAGAAGTTCAATACCAAAAATTATAAAATTTTGATACAACCCTCATATAAGGTTACTTCCCGAAGGGAATTGGGAGGGCATTATGTTGTTGGTCCCCGTGTCCTAATATTAAATGACATTCTGATTTTCGATATTTAGATCAGTAGTGCCTGCATTTCTGTAGGAGGTCCCAAAAGGAGTAATCCGATATGGTGCATTTTCAGGGTTAAATAAGGTTCGATAAACAACGAAAATATGTATTCTTGATCAGAATAACATTTTATGACGATTTAGGCATCTTCATCTGTCTGGTATTGAAATATTTCGGTATCGTTTTGGTATAGCCTCCCTATAAAGGTACTACAATTGGGTAGTGAATCTACTTCTTTTTCGTTGGGTGACGTATCTTACTGCAAAAACGGTACACCTAATTATTGTGTATTTTGCGGAGTTTTTGGCTTGTTTTTTTTTCAACCATATTAGCTACCAGATGGGCTTCGGATCACTTGTATGCAATTTTAAGGATTGAATCACTTTCAGAGTTTTTCTTTCTATATTTCTGTCTATCCATATATTATTGCAAACATAGCACAGGTCGCATTTATGATCCGAGTAAGATTAAATATGGTAATGCTCATTTATTTGGCACAAGGACGAATCATATTGAAATTTGTGAAAATCGGTTCAGATCATGATAATGCTCACTTATATAATAGTTTTATTCGGATTTTTAAATAGTCCCAATGTCTGTTCGACTTAGACAAAATTTTGGAATGCGTACCAAAAGTTCATTGGGACTTGGATCAAGTTTTGTGCGAATGTGACGAAATTTAGCATAGCGTAATAAATAGTGCTGGAAGACGGCCCATATTTAGATATTTAAACCCGATTGGTTCTAAATTGTACCCCAAATAACCAACGTTTATTCAATTGCAACGACATTTTGCACGAAATTTATCAAGTTTTTTTGAAACCAGTTTAAATAATGCAACATATTCCCAACGTTTTTGCTATTGGGACGAAATTTAGCATAGCGTACTATATCGCCACTAGAATTTCACTTTCAGACTAATTCTACACAACTAATCAGCGTTTCTCCAATTGATATGACAATTTACACAGCGAGCTGTACTTCAGTTTCGAAAGAGGAACTCGTAAAAAAGTGGCTGTCGGTGATGCCGACAGATGGTATATACCCTCAACCTACGAGTTGCTGAGATCTACGGAATTACCGTCGTGGAGAGCATCTTTATACCCTTCACCACATTGTGGTACAGGGTATTATGTATTTGTGCATATGTTTGTAACAGGAATAAGGATCCATGGTTCCTTTTAAGAATATGCATATAATCACATTCTGAGTCGATTTATGCATGCCCGTCCGCCCGTCTGTCTGTTTGTTGATGTTAAATTGTAAACAAAGTACAGGTCGCATTTATAATCCGATTTGGCTGAAATTTGGTACAGCTCATTTATTTGGCCCAAGGACGAACCCTCTTGAAATTGGGAAAAATCGGTTCAGATTTAGATATAATATAGCTCTCATATATATTTTTGTCCGATTTTTGGTAAATGGTGCACTAAAGTCTCTAAAAATCTTTCGATTTGCACGAATTTTGGCATAGCATACTGAATTGAGTCTAGAATGATGTGTGCAAAGTTTCGTGAAAATTCGGTTCAGATTTAGATATAGCTCCCATATATAGTTTCGCCCGATTTTTGGTAAATGGTGCACCAAAGTCCCTGAAAATCATTCGATTTGTACAAGTTTTGGCATAGCGTACTGAATGAAGTCTAGAAAGACGTGTGCTGCGTTTTGTGAAAATCGGTTCAGATTTAGATATAGCTCCCATATATATTTTCGTCCGATTTAATGTAAATGGTCCACCAAAGCCCCTATATATCTTTCGATTTGCACGAAATTTGGCACAGCGTAAGGAATTAGGTCTATAATGATGTGTGTCAAGTTTCCTGAAAATTGGTTCAGATGTAGATATTACCCCCTATATATTTTCTTCCGATTTAATGTAAATGGTGCACCAAAGTCCCCATATATATTTCGATTTGCACGAAATTTGGCACAGCGTAATGAATAGGGTCTAGAATGATGTGTGTTAAGTTTCCTGAAAATTGGTTCAGATTTAGATATAGCTCCCATATATATCTTCGTCCGATTTAAGGTAAATGGTGTACGAAAGTCCCATATATCTTTCGATTTGCACGAAATTTGGCACAGCGTAGTGAATTAGGCCTAGAATGATGTGTGTTAAGTTTCATGAAAATCGGTTCAGATTTAGATAAAGCCCCCATATATATTTTCGTCCGATTTAATGTAAATGGTGTACCAAACTCCCTATATATCTTTTAATTTGCCCGAAATTTGGTATAGCGAAATGGATTAGATCTATAATGATGTGTGTTAAGTTTCCTGAAAATTGGTTCAGATTTAGATATAGCTCCTATATATATTTTCGTACGATTTAAGGTAAATGGTGTACCAAAGCCCCATATATCTTTCGATTTGGACGAAATTTGGCATAGCGTAATGAATTAGGTCTAGAATGATGTGTGTTAAGTTTCCTTAAAATCGGTTCAGATTTAGATATAGCTCCTATATATATTTTCGTACGATTTAAGGTAAATTGTGTACCAAAGTCCCTATATATCTTTCGATTTGCACGAAATTTGGCATAGTGTAATGAATTAGTTTCCTGAAAATCGGTTCAGATTTAGATATACCTCACATTTATAATTGGACAGTGCTCCCATATATATTTTCTCCCGATTTCATTTAAATGATGCACCAATAACTCAAAATTGTGACAGATATGCACAAAACATACTGAAATTCGTAGAACCTAACTTGTGACAAATTTCCATAAAATCGGTTTAGATTTCGATATAGCTTTTTTATATATTTTCGTCCGAATATTTATCAAACAAATCAGATATTCAGATACTTACGAAACAAATCAACGGGTGTCCGACCCAAAGTGGTGAAGGGTATCATATAGTCGGCCCCGTCCGACTTTATTACTTTCCTTACTGTTTTGATATTGTGGACATAACAACGGAAAAAATTAAAACAGATTGTTTTAACAACATAGTAGATTTGTTGGCTAAATATATTCCAAGTCAAACATTATATATTTTTGTCTATAAAAATGTTGTTGCATTCTATTTCAAAAAACTCTAAACTGCGAATAAAAAAATGGCGGGTAATGTGGACCAGTATGTGTGGGTAATGAGTATCAGTAAGTTAAAGGTAGGTTGTGATTTGGTTGTTATAAATTTCAATTTATTACACTCTTGGGTAACAATGAATGCAAAAATATATGGGTTCATGTTTTGGAATAGCCCCTATTTAAGGGTATCGCCCCATTTGCGGTATTTTGAAGGTCCTTGCTTCATTATCAAACCGAAGCACCTGTAATTTCGCATATCGAGTTTTCAGGGGATAGAATACCTCCTCGCATATTAAACGTGCCCATGTTTCGAACTCGTCCTCGTGAAAAGGTCCCACTTTTTTATAGTGGTCAACATTGAAAATTTTTATTTAAAAAAATTTATCGGCTTAAAAAAGGAAAAAAATATTAAAAATCACCGATTGTAATTGCAGCTAAACGTATATTTTTGTTAAAGAAAACAGGAAAACCACATAACTTCTTTATTCGAGAAAAACAAAGTGTTCGACAATTATTTATAAAAAACCAGGAGGAACCAGCAGAAGTTGCCGTATGGGTCCAATTTTTACAAATTTTACATTTTTGGTTAAAATATTATTATTGTATACAGTTTTGTTTAAATCGGATACACTGTTTGCAGGATATTATAAAATACATTTTCACCCCAATTTCGTGCAATTTTTTGGGGATGTACCAGATGGATTGGATCGATATTGCGCATATTCGAACTTGATTTATATCAAGTATCAAATTGATTACTTACTATGAAAGTTATGGTGCGCACCAGCCATCAATACAGATGTACCTTTGCAAATCAACAACAAATTTCTGAAACGAATTTGGTCCAAACACACATGGGGTCTATAACACTGTGCAGCACTAAAATCTTGAACCAATCGAGACCCCTAAAATCTTGAAGCTTGTGATGGTGGAAGAAAATCCCTAGCTGGGTTTAGCATTATTAGCTAAGGTTTTTTTTTAAATTAATTTTTAAAATTAGCACAATTTTCAAATAATACGTACGTATTATTGAGTCTATATCTCGTGAACTATTTGAAATATTGCTTTTCTCTCTTAAGCAATATTTCTCCTCTTAATTAGATCTAAAAATTTTCTCTTGAGATAAAATCAATGAAACAACACCATCATACTGAAAATAGCACAACTGCAAAAAAATTAAAATTTCGACATACTTTTTCCATGTTTAATTTTTACTTCAATTTTGTACCTATTTATTGAAAAAAGCATAGCAATTTTTATTTCTATAAACATACAATTGGGAGTGAATTTCTTTGGTTCATCTTGATGAATTTGTGAGGCTATAACTATGTGAAGGAGTCAACCAATGAAATCGGGGTTTTAAGAAAAGTTGTTTGATTTGCTATTGGCTATCTTCTTGTCATATACTGTTTGGCCGAGTCAGTAGCAGTTTCTGAAAAAAGTGTGAAAAACATGGAAAAAGTATGTCTAAATTTTAATTTTTTGCAGTTGTGCTATTTTCAGTATGATGGTGTTGTTTTATTGGTTTTATCTCAAGAAAATTTTTAGACCTAATTAAGAGGAAAAATATTGCTTAAGAGAGAAAAGCAATATTTCGAATAGTTCACGAGATATAGACTCAATAATAAGTACGTATTATTCAAAAATTGTGCTATAATCCGCCCCAGTCGAATATTTTAAAAATTAATTTAAAAAAACCTTAGCTAATAATGCAAAACCCAGCTAGGGATTTTCTTCCACCATCACAAGCTTCAAGATTTTGGGGGTCTCGATTGGTTCAAGATTTTAAAGTTGAAAAATGTGTCACTGTGTAATCGATATTTCGATGAGACATATTTCCATCGCATAAAAGTGTATATAAGCCATAACAAATCTGCGAAAATGCAGTAAAATTATGTTCGGCTGATTCTCCACCACGAAAGAAAACTTGAACCGGTATTCATTAGAATACCGAAAATTAAATGTTAAGCTCAAATGCAATCAAGCGGAGTAGTGTAGTCGGACGGGCCTACAATATGATTTTGCGTATAAAGATGTAGAACCCTTTACAAATTTTAGTATATCATCCATATATATTTCCTATTACGCAAACTGAATTATTCAGGGACCGAAAATAACAGTTATTTTTTAAAATGCGAACAAAAAAATCTTCATGTTAGAGACATGGGACACCAATAGTGTCATATACCAATAGATTCGTACTGAGGAGCCCATTAAGGATATTGAGTGATCTTGAGAAAACACTCTCAGTTCCCATGTTAAGGATTATTTTTTAACGGAAAAAATAAACGTTGATTTTTAACTGTTAAAAATGATTTTTATTTTTTCCGTCAAAAATAAAAGTCTTTTTGCGATTTTTATTTTTTCCGTCAAAAATAAAAGTCTTTTTGGGACTTTTATTTTTTCCGTCAAAAATAAAAGTCTTTTTGGGATTTTTATTTTTTCCTTCAGAAAATAAAAGTCCTTTTGGGATTTTTTTTTCCGTCAGGAAATAAAACTCTTTTTATGTAAAGAAGTTTATACAACTTGTAATCAGTTATAAAATTATAATTTATAAATCTCTGTCCTTATTACAATAAGTGTACACATAAGTAATCAAGATCAAAGGTAAAAAATATTTGTTATAAATTTTTAAAAAATAGTCTAGTGTACCAAATCATGGATATAAATTAAAGAATCATTCCCCTGACTATTAGGTCAAAGGTTATATAACTGGTACCAAACTCTATACAAAAAGACTTTTATTTTTGACGGAAAAAATAAAAGTCCCAAAAAGACTTTTATTTTTGACGGAAAAAATAAAAGTCCCAAAAAGACTGTTATTTTTGACGGAAAAAATAAAAGTCCCAAAAAGACTTTTATTTTTGACGTCCCAAAATGACTTTTATTTTTGACGGAAAAAATAAAAATCATTTTTAACAGTTAAAAATCAACGTTTATTTTTTCCGTTAAAAAATAATTAATTAAAGTGGATTTTTTTTATTTAGGTCACATAATAACAGTTATTTTTTACCTGATTTGATATAAGTTATAACCGTTACGGTCCCTGGAATTATTAACAGTTTTGTGATCAACCGTCCCCATTTTGTACATTAGCAACATGTCCGGATCATGTTTCACACGGATGAACAATATACATCCCATACAATGCAAATTTCATAATCTTTCACACAAAAGACTTGGTCCATTTGACTGGCTACGGATTGTCTAAAAAAATAATTTTTATTCCTTTTCAAAATAACCTTCCCTGTGTAACATTTCATAATATTCGGGTTTCGGAAAAAATGTACAAAATAAAGTTGTTGGCCCAGTTGTTCCCCTAAATATAAACCAATCATTACCAACATTCGAAATGTCATAATAATTAGTCCATAACCTTACAACATAGTTGTGTATGGTATACAAGTAATACCAGTTTTAGATATTGGTGTTTCGACGTCTTGATAAGCCCGTTTATACGACCTATTAATAATACAATTGAACGCGGAACACTTTTAAATTCCAAGATGGGGGACCTAACGTCCAATATTATATTGATCATTAATGCACTTTTGTGTTTTGATAGGCTTCTCCATATTCATTTAATGTAGTATTCACGCCAATTAGGATTTGTATTATATCACGATTTGAATATCCATATTCGTTGGACGATTTGTAATGTCGTTGTCCCCAATTATACATACAGCGTTGCTTTCATACTATTTCCAATATGTTTGAGGGATATTTTTTATTTACAGTTATCATGAAATTGAAACTTATACATTATTTCAAAAATTTCACCATTTCATAAAGAAACCCGATTTCTTTAAATTGCCTATAATACAAATTTCCCTGAATGGTAGAGAAACCACATTTACATTTAATGTACATATTTTCGCGGCAAACTAACATTTAAGCCAAAATAAATTCTTAAATAATGATAATGTTATTAGCAATCAATGGCCTGTCACGTTTCTCACAACGAGCAGAGCAAGGCAAAGCCAATACTGATGACGAGAAGAATAACGGCTACGATGTTAACGTTGGTGACCGAAACTGTATGAAAAAAGTTGAATTTCTTCAAAAAGCTTCAATGATACAACTAATGGTATCCTGATTTGTATCCGCTTTTCTTTATGTTTCTTATTCTTTTTCTTTATTCTTCGTCGATTTTTAAACAATATTCCTTCCACCGTAGATTGTCTTTGTTTCATGCATTTACTGATTGGTTGCTTGCTTATACATACTTCGTTTCCTTTTTAGTTTCGTACTGTTGTTGTTGTGTTTTTATTTCTCTTTTTGACAATAAAATAAAACGTACATTTATTGCAATTGTCATTGCTGGCATGGTAGCAATTTTATTCTAAGCAGCAACAGTAGCAACAGCAAGTACGACGATGACGACCATTGTAGTAATTCCTCTTGGAATGCAATCAAGCGTTAATAGTTACGATATAAAATGTATTTCCATTCCAAATAATTTCGATGACAATGGGAGGATGTTCGATAAACCCACTCTCTCTCGTTCGTTCCCTCGCTCGCTCCATATTCTTCTATTGGTATGACAGGACATTCCCCTCCGTATTGGACAAATATTGTTATGTTTGGCCATCCAGCACCACTAGCTGTGTGGAAGCAATGTCGCTTGGCATGTTGAAGACATGAACGACATTTTATGAAAGTTTAATACAATTTGCATATCCTTAAAAGCAATTCGATTTGGTCAATGAAGATAGAAGAAGAATCCGAAGCAGAGGAATAAGGTCGACAAGAATCTGGTCAACGACAAATGAAGTGATTTTAGTCAATGTGCAATTTACAATGGCACACCAACCGACACACTCAGACATATTCTATGTCTATCGAAAAGTTC
The DNA here is from genome assembly GCF_032173495.1 of Musca vetustissima. Taxonomy (NCBI): domain Eukaryota; kingdom Metazoa; phylum Arthropoda; class Insecta; order Diptera; family Muscidae; genus Musca; species Musca vetustissima. The sequence continues at coordinate 19,041 of NW_026879407.1, forward strand.
GATCACATTTATAGAGGTCACACGGAGGTTTGCCAAACTGACTGACGAATGTTTGCAACAAAACTTTAGATAAATATAAACGATCAATTTAAGTTATCGATTGGAGTAATATAATTTTGAAAATTGATTTAAAATTAGAAAAAAACCGTATGGTTTTTGATAAAAAGCGGACGGAGGTGACTATTATCCAACACCAATATGGGAATGTATGTTTATACCCTACACAACTATGTTGTCAGGGTATTATAGCTTTGTGCAGCCCCAAAAGTTTGTAACGCCGCGAAATATTGGTCCTAGACCCACCTTTAAGTATATCGATCGTCATATCTCGACTAGCTGAGTCGATCTAGACATGTGTGTCCGTCCGTCCGTCTGTCCATTATAATTTGTAAACACGATACAGGCCACAGTTATGGACCAATCTTCACGAAATTTTGCATGTAGGATGGGTTCTGGCCAATTTTTTGGTGAAGATCAGTTAATATTTAGGGGATGAAATGGACCAAATACTAAATTTTTGTCGGGTTTTCTGGTCGCTCCAGAGGCCGCAATTATGGCGCGAACATCGCGAAATTTTACATGGAGAAGGGGATCGGACCAAAGAATTAGCATGCCTGTTTTGATAAGGATCGGTCAATATTTAGCGGGTCAAATGGACCCCGACTTTTGTGTGAAAAATTAGAAATTTTGTATTCTATTGCCTATATATTTGCCCCTGAAGGACATAGACCCGAGAAGTTGATTGTATATCCAAGAATAGTGGTTGACCTTTAAATTAATACCAATTATAGGGTCGTACGTACTCAGATGTGGGAGTTACACTTAAATATTTACAGGTGCTTACGTACTGAGATATTATTTAGTAACCCATTACCACACTAGAGGGCGGAAATATGGCGCTGGTCGCTCTGAAATTTTCCAGTTGTGTTCAAGGACAACGCCTAGTATTTTCGGCGATGATCAGATAATAATTTTGGGATGTAGTGGACCGAAGACTTAATTTTTTGTGTTTTTTTTTTTTTTTTTTTTTTTTAGTCGATCTATAGGCCACAATTATAAGCCAAACATCACAACACAACCCACGGTGAAGGGAATCTGGACAAGTAATTAGAAGGGATGTAATGAATATTATTAATATTCAGTGTAAGGTAGATGTGCTGTTGACCTCTAATCGGGCAAGAGGGTGCAAATATCACGAAATATTGCCCAGGCTCAAAATAAACATCCGCAGAAAGTTAGAGTTCCGTGGAAGTTGTGTAGGGTATCGTATGGTCGGCCCCGTCCGACTATACTGCTCCGCTCACTGGTTCTTATTTTAACCTAGTATTAATTTGAGGAAAAAAATTCATTATTTTTTCGCCAGATGGCTACTGATAGATTTCTCGTAAAGTATCGATCAAATAATTTCAGATTTATGCTCGTTGGAAGGGTGACATTATTATTTTGACATTGACATGTTTTTGTTTGGTGCATTCAGTTGTGAGTTATTGGGTGTTAAAAATAGAAATGAACAAAGAGAAAATTCGGTACAATTTACAGTTTTTCTTTGACAAATGCAAGCCAAGCGGCTAAAATTGTGAATGGTGTTTACGGTTAAGATACTTTATCAGCCAATTATGTGTAATTTTGGTTTCGTATATTCCGTTTGATGTTTAAGATGCACCTCCCACAGGCAGGCCGGCCGTCGAAAATGTCGATAAAACCGAAGAAATGATCGAGAAATGCCTTTAAAATGGCAACAAATCATACAACGGTGCGTATTGGGCCCAAATCGGACATTCCGAAGCATGTTAAATAAAATCCATAACCATCGTGTTTACATGGTTGGGGGCAGGCGAACGGACACACGTGGCTAGATCGACTCAGATCGAAATAAAAGTTGGGTATAAGACCAATATTTCGCGGCTTTACAAACTCTTGGGGCCACACATAGCTGTAATACCCTTACGAAATTGTTGTTTTTTTGTATAATTATATAGAAATCTATACCTAAACCCAGACCTATTGAAAGCAAAATTGGATTTTAAAAATTCCCAGGGTCAATATGGAATTCGGTGCGAAATTTCGTCTTATCGGACGAACCTTGGATATTTAGAGCACTATTGTAAAATCTTACAAAAAAAAAAAATATATATATATAACCAGTGAGCGGAGCAATATAATCGGACGGGGCCGACCTTACACATTCACCACGGAACTCTATATATATATATATATATAACCAGTGAGCGGAGCAATATAATCGGACGGGGCCGACCTTACACATTCACCACGGAACTCTATCTTTCTGCGGATGTTTATTCCGAACCTATTTCGTGATATTTGCACCCTCTTGCCCGATTACATGTCAACAGCACCTCTTCCTTACTCTGACATATATTCCGAATATTACTAATATTTATACAACCCTTCTAATTACTTGAACAGATTCCCTTCACCGTGAGTTGTGTTGTGATGTTCGGCTTATAATTGTGTCCGTATAGGACGACTGGAAAAAATAACACAAAAAATAGTTTTCGGCCCACTTCATCCCCAAATTATTATCTGATCATCACCGAAAAAAATTATAGGCGATGTCCTTGACCACAACTGTAATCCCACGGAAAATTTCAAAGTGATCTGCGCTATATTTCCGCCCTCTAGTGTGGTAATGGGTTTCTAAATAATATCTCAGTACCTAAGCACCTGTAAATATGAAAGTGTATCTCCACATCCGACAATATAATTTGTATCGATTTAAAGGTCAACTACTCCTCTTGGATATAATCAACTGTTCAGGTCTATGTTCTTCAGGGGTAAATCTATACGCCATAGAATACAAATTTCGTAATTTTTCACACAAAAGTCAGGGTCCATTTGTACCGCTAAATACTAACCGATCTTTTTGAAACAGGCATGCTTATTCTTTGGCCCAATCACCTTCTCCATGTAAAATTTCGCGGTATTCGGACCATAATTGCGGCATTTGGAGCGACCAGAAAAACCGACAAAAATTTAGTATTTTGTCCATTTCATCCCTCAAATTTTAACTGATCTTTACCAAAATAGGGTCTTCATTGGCCAGAACCCATCCTACATGCAAAATTTCAAGAAGATTGGTCTATATCTGTGGCCTGTATCTTGTTTACAAATTATTATTGACAGACGGACGGACACACATGTCTAGATCGACTGGGTCTAGGACCAATATTTCGCGACTTTACAAACTCTTGGGGCTGCACAAAGCTATAATACCCTGACAACATAGTTGTGTAGGTTATAGAAACTATATCTAAGTCTGAACCGATTTTTGCCAATGTCGAAAGGGTTCTGAATAAATGAGGTGAGGCCAAATTTCATCAATATAGGTTCATGTTTAGTAGACATATCCTCCTTATAAAGCTCCCACTCTATTTGAGATACTTTCATGGTCTTAAGTGTATTTTCGCATTGCAGGTTCTTCTTCACAGAAATTTTACAATGTAAATCTATGTGTTGACTCCCACGCCCATTTTCGTTGTTAAAAAAACATAGCGGGGGATAAGAGACCCCCTCAGAGGATAAGAGACCCCCTGGTAGACAATGAACACCCTTTTTGGCATAGATCCCATATAAGAGTCGTGAGTGTATTTTACCTAAAATTTGCTCATCAGGTCGGAACACCAATTCTTCTTTTATAAAACCAGACGAATCTGGAATTGCTTCAACTCTATGGATTTATAGGTAAAAATTCTGGGATCACAGTTTTAATACATATATTATCTAGGGCAGGGATAATCTAGGATCTTCAGTGTCTGTGTATAAATTCGTCATCCATTGGGTATTGATTTTTCAGATGTCGAGGGTTCATAAACAACCTCAAAGAATTGAATCATCTGGTTGTCATAATAAGTATTATTCCTCAGTGTCAAAAAATTGACCCTCAATAACGGATGACTGATTTATTATATACAGAAATCCTTGTGAGTGTTTTTGGTTCTTCTTTTCTTGAACAGTAAACTGAATACCACAAGACGACATTTTTTGACCTTCACATATTCTCCAAAATGTTCTCCTATGATTTTAGATAAGGTCCTCTAAAACATGAATTCGCTATTGGAATGTTTTCATCGTCCCATTCCACAAATACTTGTAATTTTTAAAATAATGGAGGCATATCAAATGACCCTTATTTCACACAATTAACTTCAAATTTAAATACTTTAAAATTTGTTCGTAGTAGATAAGTATCCTTTTTAGGCTTTTTAACTTTAAATTATTCTGCTGATGTTACGAAGACAAGAAATACATCTGGTCCCATTAAAGTTTTCATATAAATATTCCCTTGTAATGGCATGTCCTTGGATATCTATTTCTCAGTTTTTTTTTTCTTTGACATTAATAAATGAGAATTTTAACTTCTAACAGAAAGAAGGCAACCTATGAACGAATAACCAGTAGCATTTGGTGTTTTTGTGTTGGGTTTGTTGTTTGAGTACAGGCATGAGTTTGAGTTTGAGGAAGTGGTGATTTGTAAAACTTGGACTAAATAAACAGACATAAATTTGTTGACATAACAAATTGTCGTTTTGTATTTGTATTAGTTGGGTCATTCTCACACCTTCGGTTTTGATTCCCTTTATTCAAATCAAATCTACGGGGCACACCTGTTTATTTCGTGAAAAATTATTTAATTAATGAATTGACGGAAAAGGGAAACATTTCTTTCTGCCGTTATGAGTTATATTTGGAATGGTTTTATACATCCTACACAAAGGATGACTACACCAAAGAAATATAAGAATGATTATTTTTAGTCAAAAAACTGAATATACATATCTATATGACAAATGAAATATTATGGAAATCAAAGTAATGTAAGTCCAATGACCCGTTCGGACATAACTGCTAATGAATTAGATTTTTATGTCTAAGATTTATGTAATAAAAATGACACCTAGGAGAAACTGAAATCACGTCGGTATTGTTTTTCGTTATTAAAACAAGTAAAAGCTGTCAGTCGGTGTTACAGTAATCCTGACCATTGCATTCCATTTTGGTTATAGAGTTTAGCGGTATCACTGTCTAATGTGGAGCACTGTCGAGGTGGAGCAATTTTTATTCATTTTATGATCGACATATAAATAGAAGGAGTGGATCAAAGCTTGTAAAAATATTACGTTATGTAAAAAGTTTCGATGAAATCGGTTACTCCCCATGGAGCAACCACCAGCAGGCATACGGACATTTGTAAATATATTCCAAATTGTAATGCTGTAGGAATGGAACATTCCTTGTGGGTATAAAAGTAAATGATCTGTAACTTTTTTGAAAATAAATTTATAGTGAAAGTTGTTTTCAGAAATAAATAGGTAATCACTTAAAAAAAAGTATAAACACAAAATTTATTTTAAAATAAATAATATTCTATGGAAAACAAAGTTGACCCAATTTCTGCTTGGTCAAAACTAACACATCTTTTTAATTTTTTTTCTTTTAAATAATTAAATTTAGGTAGTAATCGACATCGAAATCATTATTTTTGATTAAGGCACTACACATACGAATTAAATTAAATCTATAAAACGCTCTATTTGAGAGTTGGACATACTATTCCTCGTATAGCTATCGTATATAATAGGATAAAGCCAATCGGTGAAGATCTTCCTTATTTTTTAACTTAGTTTGTGGTCAAAAATAGGCGATTAAAAAAAATAAAATAAAAGTTCCTCCATATTGTTAATGTTTGTGCGAAGTCAATAATCCTAGTTCATACGAGAATCAAACATGTACTCTTTCTAACACCGTTGAAATTTTCGGATTCCGGTGTTCCAGTGAGGAGTTATCATGCCCGCCATCAAAAATAAGGACATTTCTTTGATAACAAAAAACAACAACAAAAATTTTTTGTACATTATTTTTCTTCCTTTTTAAATCTTCAAATATATATGTGCAAAGTTACAAACCTTAACATGCATTGGTATTCATTTACCAGATCATTTAAAATCTTAAAAATAAATCGAGAATGGGGGGGTTTCCCTTAATATTGAATTTTGTTTGTGCTTTTGAAATGAACAAAGTACCCGATTTACAACTGAAAAAAACAACACGATATCTTAATTTTTGAAAAAGTTATGAGGCATTTATTTGCAAGATTAGTCGCTTTAGTTTTGGCCACCACCTAAAACCAGTACGGAAGGTAGTAAAGTCGGGCTGGGCCGACAATATGATACCCTTCATATATATTCTACAATGTTCAATTTAAATATGTGACCTTTATCTATATGTGAAAGGACTATCATCAATCCATACACATGCCTTTCTGCAGCCTATGCTAAATTTAATTTCATTCGGGCAGATTTAGAGTCGTTTGCGTACATTGGAACAAATTTATGTAAATCGATTTATAGCACACTTGATACACGCTTTTCGGTAAGCCGCACTGATCAAAATTTAATCTCAATCAGACACCCGTTCGAAATATATATGGATGCTATGTTTGCATCTGCACCAATGTCAAAAACGTCATTCAAGTCTCAATTTGAGTTAAGGTAAATTTTGCACAACAAAATTTACACCATTCGCAATTTTATCTGTTTGGCTTGTATTTTCGCCTTTGTCAAAGAAGAACTGTAAAATGTTCCGAATTTTCTCTATTTTCACTTCCATTTGTAACACCCTTAACTCACAATTGAATGCTCCAAACAAAAGTACAGTACAGCCATCTGTCGAAAAAATAGTAGATTTATTTTTCTCCAAACTAATATGAATATATCTAAATCTGAACCGATTTCAAGGAAACTTAACAGAGGTTAATTTATATTATCTTCAGTATTCATTGTACAAAACTGTGTGGCAATCGGACAAACTTTGGGTCTTGAGTGCACAATTTACATAAAAAAACATATGGGAACTATATCTAAATCTGAACCGATTTGCACGAAACTTAACATACATTATTCTAGACTCAATTCAGTACGCTACGCGTGCAAATCGAAAGATATATAAGAGCTTTGGTACACACTTTACATAAAATCGGGCGAAAATATATATGGGAGCTATATCTAAATCTGAATTGATTTTCAGGAAACTTTACACACATCATTCTAGACTTAATTCAGTATGCTATGCCAAAATTTGTGCAAATCGAAAGATATATAAGGACTTGGTA
>NW_026879408.1:0-27165 GCF_032173495.1 Musca vetustissima
TAGGTCTCTGAAAAAAATTATTTAAAAAATCCACGCCTTATATAGGTCTCTGAAAAAAATTATTTAAAAAATCCACGCCTTATATAGGTCTCTGAAAAAAATTATTTAAAAAATCCACGCCTTATATAGGTCTCTGAAAAAAATTATTTAAAAAATCCACGCCTTATATAGGTCTCTGAAAAAAATATTTAAAAAATCCACGCCTTATATAGGTCTCTGAAAAAAATTATTTAAAAAATCCACGCCTTATATAGGTCTCTGAAAAAAATATTTAAAAAATCCACGCCTTATATAGGTCTCTGAAAAAAATATTTAAAAAATCCACGCCTTATATAGGTCTCTGAAAAAAATATTTAAAAAATCCACGCCTTATATAGGTCTCTGAAAAAAATATTTAAAAAATCCACGCCTTATATAGGTCTCTAAAAAAATATTTAAAAAATCCACGCCTTATATAGGTCTCGAAAAAATGTTTTAAAAAATCCACGCCTTATATAGGTCTCTGAAAAAAATATTTAAAAAATCCACGCCTTATATAGGTCTCTGAAAAAAATATTTAAAAAATCCACGCCTTTTATAGGTCTCTGAAAAAAATATTTAAAAAATCCACGCCTTTTATAGGTCTCTGAAAAAAATATTTTAAAAATCCACGCCTTATATAGGTCTCTGAAAAAAATATTTGAAAAATTCACGCCTTATATAGGTCTCTTATATAGGTCTCTGAAAAAAATATTTAAAAAATCCACGCCTTATATAGGTCTCTGAAAAAAATATTTAAAAAATCCACGCCTTATATAGGTCTCTGAAAAAAATTATTTAAAAAATCCACGCCTTATATAGATAGGTCTCTGAAAAAAATTATTTAAAAAATCCACGCCTTATATAGGTCTCTGAAAAAAATTATTTAAAAAATCCACGCCTTATATAGGTCTCTGAAAAAAATTATTTAAAAAATCCACGCCTTATATAGGTCTCTAAAAAAGGTCTCTGAACGTAAAAGACCACGTTCCAGGATGTTGTCTTCTGCTTGGTCTTTCCATCTAATTCGTGGCCTTCCCCTTCTACGGGAACCATCAATAGGCTCGTTTTTATATGCATTTTGAGCTGGGGCATTTTCATTCATTCGCACAACATGGCCTAGCCATCGTAGTCGGAGGATTTTTCTTTCAAACACCCCAAGAGCTGCCTCATCTGCTTGCGCAAGCAACCATGCTTCAGTTTGGTCCGGCGGGAGGTGACCTTGCTTTTGAGTTGTTTGCTCAGACCATAGTAGCAGCGGTTGGCCATCATTATCCATCTCCGAATTTCAAAACTGATGTCATTCGTTTTATTTATGGTGGTACCAAGGTATATAAAATCTTTGACTATCTCGAAGCTGTAGTTCTCAAATTCCACAGTTGGTCGGAGGCTACTGGACGTCTTGCGCGTTGATACCATCAGCTTGGTCTTCTTGCCGTTTACTGTCAGACCCACTTTGGCAGATTATTTCTCAATTTATTCAAAGGTGGCTGTTACCGCTCGCAATGTTCTGCCCATTATATCGATGTCATCGGCATAGGCGAGTAACATATTATGTTTGGTGTTCAGAGTGCCATTTCCGTTCACTTTTGCCTCTCCTATGACCTTTTCCAGCAGGATGTTTAAAAGGTCGTACGACAAACTGTCACCTTGTCTGAATCCTCGTTCGGTATCAAAGGACTCCGAGAGGTCCTTTCCGACTTTAATTGCTGACCTTGCGCCTGTTAAAGTTATCCTGCATAGCCGTATTAATTTTGCAGGAATGCCGAACGTAGACATGGCTTTAAACACCTATGAACGGATAGGGCTGTCTAATCCGGCTTTATAGTCGACAAAATAGGTGGTACGTGTCGATGCGTTTTTCGTGAGTCGCAGAGTGAAAATCTAGTCAATGTTGGATTTGCCAGGTCTGAAGCCGCATTGGTTTGGTCCAATAATATCATTGACCATTGGCTCCAGTCGTTCACTCCAGTGGATAGCACTTTATATGCGATGGGAGGGAGACTTATTTCTCTATAGTTGGCACATATCGCCTTGTCTCATTTTTTGTGCACAGGACACAGGATTCTGAGGCTACAATCATTGGACATGCATTCCTCTAGCCAAATTATACTAATCAGCTGGTGCATGCTCCTGACCAGCAGCTGAACACCAGTCTAGAATAGTTCGGCTTGTAACTTATTGGCACCTGCTGCATTGTTATTCTTCGGCCGATTGATTGCTATTCTGACCTCATCTTGGCTAGGTGGTATACAATCTATACTATCATCTCTTATTGGTTCTGGGGTATTATCTTCGCCGCTACTATTTGATACAAGAAGTTTTTCAAAATGCTCCTTCCAGATCCCCAGCGCGCTGTCTGTATCTGTCACCAGGTTTCCTTCTTCATCTCAACAGGAGGATGTGCCTGCACCAAAGCCTTCGGCTTGGTGTTTTAGTCTTGGTAAATTTTTCGGACTTCAATCTGACCCCTGTACATCTCGTTTGGCTCACGCTCACGTTTTTCTTGTTCTTTCTTCTTTTTTCTGAAAACACGTTTCTCCTCTGTCCTTTTCTCGCGATAATTCTCCATCACATTACGTGTTGCTACTGTCTGCAGGGTTGCCCTATACGCTGCGTTTTTCACATAAGTAGCAGTACGACACTCCTGATCGTACCATGGGTTTCTTGGTGGTAGTTTTTGGTACCCAAGTGTGGCTTTTGCTGGAGTTTGTAGGGAGTGAGCAATTCTTTACCATTGTGCTTCTATACCGTTATCGGGACAAGAAGAGCTTTCGTCAAGCAGGTGGGTAAGTTTCGACGTCGTGTTTCCGTGCTACATCATATCGCACCTTTGCTGCTACATTAATACAGTGCGAACCTTGGCTGCCACAAGGTAATGGTCCAAATCGATATTCGCTTCTCGTGTCGATCTAAAACACTGCATGAATGCCTTCCCTCTACCACAACATGATCAATTTGATTTCTCGTTGCTTGATCAGGAGAAATCCAGGTAGCCTTGTGTATATCGAGATGCTTGAATCTGGTGCTGCTAATTACCATGTTTTTTGCTGCCGCAAAGTCAATCAACCTCATGCCGTTGTCGGATGTTTCTACGTAAAGGCTGAATTTTCCGACGGTGGGGTCAAAGATTTTTTCCCTTTCGATTTTTGCATTAAAATCTCCTAGCAGAATTTTAATATCATGGCCAGGGCAACGATCATATGCTGTTTCTTGGCGCACGTAAAATAAGTCTTTGGTCTGCTCATATTTATCTTCGGTCGGAGTATGGGCGCAAATGAGACTGATGTAGAAGAACTTTGGTTTTATGCGGATTATATCAATTCGCTTACCTACTGGAGTGAATCTGGAAACGAGGTCTTTTATTCTCCTATTAACCATAAATCCGCATCCAAATGCATGTCTCGTTACATGTCAGCTATAATACAGGGCGTAATCATCTGATTTACTTACGCCAGTCCCTTTCCATCGCATTTCCTATAAGGCAATAATATCGGCTTTGTACTTCTTGAGTACATCCGCCAAAGCGAACACTGCGCCTGTTCTGTACAACGTGCGCACATTCCAAGTGCAGATTTGCAGAACGCGGTACTTTATTCGTTTGTGGGGGTCGTCAACATTAGGGGACTTTGGTTTTCTTTTTCTGTGCTTTTTCATAGTAGGAGAGGTTTTCCGAGTGTGGACAACTAACTGGACGCCTCAACCCATTTTTTATAGTTCCTATGGATGAACTCGCGGCACATATTAGCTCACTATTTCAATGGGATATCATTTTATATGCGATGGGAAGGAGACTTATTGCCCTATAGTTGGCACATATCATCTTGTCTCGTTTTTTGTGCACGGGACACAGGATGGGCATGCATTCATCTAGCCAAATTGTACTAATCAGCTGGTGCATGCTCCCGACCAGCATCTGACCACCAGTCTTGAATAGTTCGGTTGTAACTCATGGCGCATATCAGCTCACTATTTCAACGGGTGATGAAAATAGCTACCCCAGGTTACACCGCAAGATAAGCCTGGACTTCGCCATGTTAAAGCCAATCAGAGCCGTTGCTTGGTATCTATCATCCCCTACGCCACCCACGACTTATCTACGTCTCAAAAAAAAAAAAAATATTTAAAAAAATCCACACCTTATCTAGGTTCCTTACAAAAATTTACGTCTTATTTAAAAAAAATCCACGCCTTATATAGGTCTCTGAAAAAATTATTTAAAATACCATGGGTAGTTAAAAAAATATTATTTAAATCCATGTCTTGCCTTTTCCCATCCCCTTAGACAAAATCCGATTGTCTGTGAATTTCAACAATCGCAATTGTAAGGTCACAAAAATTCAATAACCTTTGTTTGGCAAAATAAAAATTCCAAATGTCATTCAATTTGTTTATCACATATTGGACTTGACATTCTGTACACTTTCTCTTCGCATTAAAATAGTTTTCGGAATACTTCAACTATTATCTGTTCCATCACAGACAAAGAGACATTCTGATATTTTTTTTTTTTTTTTTTGATTTTTTATACCTTCACATTTGCAGATGTACTGCCAGGATATATTCATAATTTGCATTCACATTCCTTACATTCGGAACTAGCACTACCACACACACACATACACTCCCACCTATTGTTATGACCATAAACATAATCATCATCCTTGTCGTTGCCGTCGTTATCCTCGCCATCATCATTAGGGTTGTGATGATCATAACCCTCGACTTGGCATATCATATTTTCAATGTCTCCAAAGTCTAGACATTCACCTTGACAGACAGTCTGTCATAACCCCCATTTAGGTGTGTATGTGTGTGTGTGAGTGTATGTGTGTGAGTATACAAATATGTTAAATGTGACTAACAGGTGTGTATGAGTCTTTTGTTTTTCTGGAAAACCTCTTCTGCGGATGATACTGACACATAGCCGGGTTTCGCCATTACTTGGGATATGCATGCACAGGCATTCCGCATTCGGTTTATAATGGATTTATGGTGAAAGTGTATATGAAGTAGTCTAGGGTCGTCTTTGTTGTTGTCGGGTTTTGCATAAAACTGAAATAATAATAACGCGAAATAATGACGAAATACAACTCCCAAGTCAATGTCAAATGCGATGGAGAAAATTAATGGTTATCACCGAACAATGCGGCAAATTGTAATGGCGAACGACAGAGAGACTGGCTGACTGATTGATTAACTGGTAATGGGAGAGGTTGGAAAAGCATAAACTATACAGTCTCTGATTTGATTTGACTTGAAACAAATATTTGAAAAAATCCACGCCTTATATTAACCCTTGAAAAAAATATTTTAACAAATCTACGTCTTATATTAACCCTTGAAAAAATATTTTAAAAAATCCACGCCTTATATTAACCCTTGAAAAAAATATTTTAACAAATCTACGCCTTATATTAACCCTTGAAAAAATATTTTAAAAAATCCACGCCTTATATTAACCCTTGAAAAAAATATTTTAAAAAATCCACGCCTTATATTAACCCTTGAAAAAATTCCACGCCTTATATTAACCCTTGAAAAAATATTCTTTAAAAAATCCACGCCTTATATTAAGCCTTGAAAAAATATTCTTTAAAAAATCCACGCCTTATATTAAGCCTTGAAAAAATATTCATTAAAAAAATCCACGCCTTATATTAAGCCTCGAAAAAATATTCTTTAAAAAATCCACGCCTTATATTAAGCCTTGAAAAAATATTTTTGAAAAATCCACGCCTTATATTAACCCTTGAAAAAAATATTTTAAAAAATCCACGCCTTATATAAACCCTTGAAAAAAATATTTTAAAAAATCCACGCCTTATATTAAACCTTTGAAAAAAATATTTTAAAAAATCCACGCCTTATATTAAACCCTTGAAAAAAATATTTTAAAAAATCCACGCCTTATGTAGGCAATGAAAAAAATATTTTAAAAAATCCACGCCTTATATTAAACCCTTGAAAAAATATTTTAAAAAATCCACGCCCTGTATGGACCCTTGAAAAAAATATTTTAAAAAATCCACGCCCTGTATGGACCCTTGAAAAAAATATTTTAAAAAATCCACGCCTTATATTAAACCCTTGAAAAAAATATTTTAAAAAATCCACGCCTTATATTAAACCCTTGAAAAAAATATTTTAAAAAATCCACGCCTTATATTAAGCCTTGAAAAATATTCTTTTAAAAATCCACGCCTTATATTAAGCCTTGAAAAAATATTCTTTAAAAAATCCACGCCTTATATTAAGCCTTGAAAAAATTTTTAAAAAATCCACGCCTTATATTAACCCTTGAAAAAAATTTTTAAAAAATTTAAAGCCTTGAAAAAATTTTTAAAAAATCCACGCCTTATATTAACCCTTGAAAAAAATATTTTAAAAAATCCACGCCTCATACAAGTACTTTAAAAAAAAAAATATTTTAAAAAATCCACGCCTTATATTAACCCTTGAAAAAAATATTTTAAAAAATCCACGCCTTATATTAACCCTTGAAAAAAATATTTTAAAAAATCCACGCCTTATATTAACCCTTGAAAAAAATATTTTAAAAAATCCACGCCTTGAAAAAAATATTTTAAAAAATCGACGCCTTATATTAAGCCTTGAAAAAATATTTGAAAAATGCCACGCCTTATATTATATATTAACTATTAAAAAAAAGTTTTAAAACCAGTGAGCGGAGCTGTATAGTCGGACGGGGCCGACCATATGATACCCTACACAACTTCCACGAAAATCTAACTTCCTGTGGTCCTATTTTCTGAGCTGAGGAAAATATTTACCGTAGTTTGTGTTGTTCGGCTTGTGACCTATAGCTCGACTCGAAAAAAACATCAAATTTAGCCTCAATGAAGAAACATCAAACAACGGCATGAGGTTGATTGACTTCGCGGCAGCAAAAACGTAGTAGTTAGTAGCACCAGATTCAAGCACCTCGATATACACAAGGACACTTGGATTTCTCCCGATCGAACAAATAAATCAAATCGATCATGTTGTGATAGACGGAAGGCATTCATCCAGTCTAGACGTCCGACCGATCCGGGGAGCGAATATCGATTCGGGCCATTACCTCGTGGCAGCCAAGGTACGCAACCGTCTTAATGTAGCAGCAAAGATGCGATCTAACACAACACGGAAAGTCGACGACGAAAAGCTCCGCTCAACTTACCCAACTGCTTGTCGAAAGCACTTCTTGTCCCGATAATAGTATAGAAGCACAATGGCAAAGAATTGCCCACTCCCTACAAACTGCAGCAAAAGCAACACTTGTGTACCACAAACCACCACCAAGAAACCAATGGTACGATCTGGAGTGTTATAATGCTACTGATGTGAAAAACGCAGCGTATAGGGCAACCCTGCATACAGTAGCAACACGTAATGTGATGGAGAATTATCGGGAGAAAAGGAGATAGGAGAAACGTATTTTCAGAAAAAAAAGAAGAAAGAGCAAGAAAAACGTGAGCAAATCGAGATGTACAGGAGTCAGAATGAATTCCGACAATTCTACCAACGGGTAAAACACCAAACCGAAGTCTTTGGTGCAGGTACATCCTTCTGTAGAGATAAAGAAGGAAAACCTGGTGGCAGATACAGACCACGTGCTGAGGGTCTGGAAGGAGCATTTTGAAAAACTTCTGGTATCAAATAGTAGCGGTGAAGTGGATACCCCAGAACCAATACTGAAGATGAACCCCAGAACCCTAACCAAGATGAAGTCAGAATAGCAATCAATCGGCTGAAGAATAATAAAGCAGCAGGTGCCGATGCATTACAAGCCGAACTATTCAAGACTGGTGGTCAGATGCTGGTAAGGAGCATACGCCAGCTGATTAGTAAAATTTGGCTAGAAGAATGTATGCCCAATGATTAGAACCTCAGCATCCTGTGACCCGTGCACAAAAAAGGAGACAAGACGATATGTGCCAACTATAGAAGAATAAGTCTGCCTCCCATCGCATATAAAGTGCTATCCAGTCTGATGTGTGAACTACTGAAGCCAATGATCAACGACATTATTGGACCATACCAATGTGGCTTCAGACCTGACAAATCCACCATTCACCAGATTTCCACTTTGCGCCAAATCCTGAAAAAAAACACGAAAAACACATCGACGCATTCCACCAATTTGTCGGCTATAAAGCCGCATTCGACAGCCTAATTCATTCAGAGGTGTTAAAAACATGTCTGCGTTTGGCATTCCTGCAACAGTAATTCGGCTATGCAGGATAACTTTAACTGGCACAAGATCAGCAGTTAAAGTCCGAAAGGACCTCTCGTAGCCCTTTAACACCGAACGAGAATTCAGACAAGGTGACAGTTTGTCGTGTGACCTTTTTAACCTCCTGCTGGAAAAGGACATACGAGAGGCAAAAGTGAACAGATATGGTACTCTGTACACCAAATCGCCTACGCCGATGAAATCGACATAATGGGTCGAACACTGAGAGCGGTAATAACCACCTTTGAACAAATTGAGAAGGAGTCTGCCAAAGTGGGTCTGGCAGTAAATGGCGGGAAGACCAAGCTGATGGTATCAACGCGCAAGAAGTCCAGTAGACTCGGACCAACTGTGGAACTTGAGAACTACAGCTTCGCGGTAGTCAAAGATTTTATATACCTTGGTACCACCATAAACAAAACGAATGACATCAGTTTTGAAATTCGGAAAAGGATAGTGATGGCCAACAGTGCTACTATGGTCTAAGAAAGCAGTTTAGAAACAAGACCGGCTCCCGCCAGACCAAACTCACACTTTACAAGACACTGATACTACCCGTGCTATTATATGGATCGGAATCATGGGTACTTACGCAAGCAAATGAGGCAGGTCTTGGAGTGTTTGAGAGAAAAATTCTCCGAAAGATCTATGGGCGGATCTGCGTTGAAGGTGAATATCGCCGTCGAATGAACCATGAGTTGTACCAGTTATTCTCGGACATTGACATTGTTGGACGCATTGAGCTGCAGCGACTTCGTTGGCTAGGTCATGTTGTGAGAATGGATGATGATGCCCCAGCTTAAAAGGCATATATAAGCGAAACAGGTGATGGTTCACGCAGTAGGGGAAGGTTACGAATAAGATGGAAAAATCAAGTGGAGGACAACATTGCCGAATATGGTGTTACAAATTGGAAAAACTGGACCAAAGACCGACACGCCTGGAAATCTTTTCTAAGCTCGGCTTATATGGCGAAAGTTCTGTCACAAGCCAGCTAAGTAAGTAAGTAATACATGGCCTATATAAGGCGTGGATTTTTAAATAATTTTTTCAGAGACCTATATAAGGCGTGGAATTTTTTAAGCAATTTATAAAGAGACCTATATAAGGCGTGAATATTTTAAATATTTTTTAGGAGACCTATATAAGCCGTGGATTTTTTTTTAAAAATTTTTGCATATACGTACATAATTATTGTTTTAAAATCGTTTCCTTTTGTTGGTCCTTGAAACAGAAAAAATATCCTTAAATTGCAATTTGTTCTTTAAATTAAAAGACCTCTTTATCGTATTCCGAACACTTGTATGCAAATACAAGTCCTAGAATTCCATTAGTTATTTACTTTGCTGTTTGTATCCTTCGCTTTTAAATGTTTGCTCCACAGAGCTGAGTAAATATGTTTTGTGTGTTGATTTCTGGTGTTGTTGTTCTTGTCGTTACACAGCTGTATGTATGTGGCTGGGTGAGTGTATGTGTGGTCGTATTAGAATCTATTCCGTTTTTTGTTTTCCTTTCACAGTTATTTATTTATTTTCACAAGATTTATTTTACTAAAGAAACCATAAATCGCTTCGAAGAGCAATTGTAAAGAGCACCCACCAACACAGGATGGCAGTTAGTGTCCTGGCAGCATCCTTTGCTGGGCTACCCCAGCATTCACATCGACATCACAAACAGTTGAAAGTTACTTAAACACATATTTTTATGTGAAATTGAATCTAATGTCGGGATATCTTTTGAAAAACATACACAATTTGCCCACATTCTTTATTCCGATTGTTGCAGCAACTCACACACACACACACACACATGGAAATATGGACTCAGTTATACATCAAAGGATTAAATTGCTGATATTAGCAAACATGTGGCACATGGTATGTGACCTAAGGATGAAATTGAAAAATATTTCAATTTAAAAAAATGTTTTTTATAAGGGTCTATTCTATGGCGTGGATTTTTTAAATAATTTTTTTCAAGGTCTTCCATAAGGCGTGGATTTTTTAAATAATTTTTTTCAAGGTCTTCCATAAGGCGTGGATTTTTTAAATAATTTTTTTTTCAAGGTCATCCATAAGGCGTGGATTTTTTAAATAATTTTTTTCAGGGGCTTCTAAGTTTTTCAGGGTCTATTAATAGGCGTGGATTTTTTAAATAATTTTTTTTTGTCAGGAGCGTGGATTTTTTAAATAATTTTTTTTTTTGTCAGGAGCGTGGATTTTTTAAATATTTTTTTTTTTTTTGTCAGGAGCGTGGATTTTTTAAATAATTTTTTTTTTAAATTTGTTAATCAATTTTTTCAGGGTCTTTTATAAGGCGTGGATTTTTTAAATATTTTTCTTTTTAGGGGCATCTAAGTTTTTCATGGTCTTTTATAAGGCGTGGATTTTTTAAATATTTTTTCTTCGGGACCTTCTAAGTTTTTCAGGGTCTTTTATAAGGCGTACATTTTTTAAATAATTTGTATACCCTTCACCACTCTGTGGTACAGGGTATTATGCCTTTGTGCATATGTTTGTAACAGGCAAAGCGAGATAGACACATGGTTCCTTTTGAGAATATGCATAGAATTACTTCCTGAGTCGATTTAGGCATGTCCGTCCGTCCGCCTGTCGATGTTAAATTGTAAACAAAGTACAGGTCGCATTTATAATCCAAATTAGATGAAATTTGGCATAGGTCACTTATTTGGCCAAGGACGAACAATATTGAAATTGGGAAAAATCGGTTCACATTTAGATATAGCTCCCATATATATTTTCGTCCGATTTCATGTAAATGGTGTACCAACGTCCCTATATATTTTTCGATTTGTACGAAATTTGGCACAGTGTAATGATTTAGGCCTAGAATGATGTGTGTTAAGTTTTCTGAAAATCGGTTCAGATTTAGATATAGCTCCCATATATATATTCGTCCGATTTTAGATAAATGGTGCACCAAAGTCCCTACATATCTTTCGATTTGCACGAAATTTGGCATAGCGTAATGAATTACGTCTAGAATGATGTGTGTTAAGTTTTCTGAAAATCGGTTCCGATTTAGATATAGCTCCCATATATATCTTCGTCCGATTTTAGATAAATGGTGCACCAAAGTCCCTATATATACTTCGATTTGCACGAAATTTCGAAGTCTAGAACGATGTGTGTTAAATTTCGTGAAAATCGGTCGAGATTTAGATATAGCTCCCACATATAGATTATATTTTTAAATTTTCCCCATGTTACCCAGACGGCTCTAACTCTGCTCGAATGAAATTAAAGTTAGGATAGGTTGGAGAAAGATGGAACATAGCGATGCAATTGTTAGGATACATATGTCAATATACCCAAAGTGGTGAAGGGTAGCTACTTCTTCCTTTACTGGGTTTTGACTAATTTTTTGCAGGGTCTTCTATAAGGCGTGGATTTCTTAAATACTTTTTTTACCCCACTCTTTTATTTCTGGTTAATTTTTTTGTCTGATGTCCTTCTCTGACATCCTGAAAATCCGTATTGTGTGGACATCATACCAAACATATGCATATTTATACACATACTGCATAAAATTGCAATTTAAATATAAGAAAGAAATGTGAATATTTTTTTTTTTTTTTGTGCGCCCAGAAGAAAATGACAAAGATGGTCAAGAACTCCATGAAATATCCCCGCTCTCCCTCCAATCCGATATCCTTTGGTATGGGCCTGGCCAGTAACAAAACAACAAAAGTATTTTTTCGACGCTTTGTCATTTGTAAGTGGACTTTGTTTAAAAAGGAATGCCAGGGACAACAACCAGAACAACAACAACAAAATATTCCTTGCAGGAAGTTCCTGCCAGCAGTGAGGATATTGATGTGGTAGATATGAAGAGAAAGCCATTTGCCATGAAATGAGATGCGGTAAGGGAGTAAGGAAGGGGTGGAGGGGGAAATATAAAGAATACTAAATAATATTCCTCACACACACACATGCACACACACTGGCACTCAATACAAAACCAGGAATTTACATTTTATTGTTGATGACCATATGTAGAGTGGTAAAGAAACAAGAATCGGACAGCCACAGCAGCATTGGCTGTAGGAGTAGGAAAAATACAATACCAACATCAACTGGTTACTTTTCACATGATAAATCTTTGGCAAATATGTTGGAAGTCCAGGCCAAAGAAAAAAATAAACAGAAATTCAGTTTCTGAAAAATATGCAGCAATGCATGGCATGAAGTATTTGGTCAACCAACCAGCAAGGCAAGGCAAAGTGGAAAAAATTAAACCCTAGCCCACAAAGAAAAAATCCATCCAAACAGGATGTCAAATTACAAACTGGAAATAGAAGTTAATCTTTCATTTTTATAAGGGCTAACAAAACCAGAAGAAGAAAAAAACAACAAATGACAAAAGATTAGAGATTTTTTTGCAAACTCAGTGAAAGAAAGAGGAAGGGTATGAGGGAGATGTAGGAGGATTTTGTAGCACTTCCATGTGTAACTTGAAATTTTCTCTGAATATTTTATAATGGCATAATTTTAAAATTCAATTTTGAGGTGTCAGCAAAGGGAATATTTAACTACGCACATCAATTAAATTCAATTTGAATTAGAGATTGTTTTGGGATTAAACTATAATGGTAGAAAAATTAAATAATGGAAGCTAATATAATACCAGTGAGCGGAGCAGTATAGTCGGATGGGGTCGACCATACGATACCCTACACAACTATCTCGGAACTCTATCTTTCTGTGGTTGTTTATTTCGGGCCTGTCCAGATTCCCTCCACCATGGGTTGTGCTGTGATGTTCGGCTTGTGGCCTATAGATCGACTCGAAAACAAAAAACAAAAAATTATGTTTTTGGTCCACCTCATCCCAAAAATTGGTATCTGATCGTCACCGAAAATTATAGGCGTTGACCTTGACCATAACTGGTAATGGTATATTAAAGAATATCTGAATACGTAAGCACCTGTATTTAAGTGGAACTCCCACATCCGAGTACATACGACAATATAATTGGTATCAATTTGAAGATCAACCACTGCTCTTGGATATACTACCAACTTCTCGGGTCAATGTCCTCCAGGACTATAGAATACAAAATTTGTAATTTTTCACACAAACGTCAGGGTCCATTTGACCCGCTAAATATTGGCCGATCTTTATTAAAACAGACATGCTTATTCTTTGGTCCGATCCCCTTCTCCATGTAAAAATTCCCCGTGTTTAGGCCATAATTGCAGCCTCTGGAGCGACCAGGAAATCAGACAAAAAAAAGTTTTTGGTCCATTTCATCCCCTAAATATTAACCGATCTTTACCAAAAACAATAGGGGTCTTTGTTGGCCAGAACCCATTCTACATGCAAACTTTCGTGAAAATTCGTCCATAACTGTGGCCTGTATTGTGTTTACAAATTATAATGGACAAACGGACGGACACACATGTCTATATCGATTCAGCTAGTCGATATATGACGATCGGTATACTTAAAGGAGGGTCTAGGCCATGGATTCTTTAAAATTAATTTTTTGTGGCCTAAAAGTAAGTTTGGATTAAACTAAAATTAGTTATTATACCCTACCCAAATATGTTTGTCTGGGTTTTATAGCCTTGTGCAGCACCAAGAGCTTGTAACGCCGCGAAATATTGGTCCTAGACCAACCTTTAAGTATATCGATCGTCATATATCGACTAGCTGAATCGATCTAGACATGTGTGTCCGTCCGTCTGTCCATTTGAATTTGTAAACACGATACAGGCCACAGTTATTGACCAATCTTCACGAAATTTTGCATGTAGGCTACATGAGGATCCAGGTATGGTCAAGGACAAAGCCTACAATATTCGGGTTCTGTCCAATGAAGACCCCTATTGTTTTTTGGTAAAGATCGGTTATTATTCAGGGGATGAAATGCAAGCATGCCTGTTTTGATAAACTCTTTCTTTATCTTTAGCTGGCTTGTGACAGAACTTTCGTTAAGAGCTTAGAAAAGATTTCAAGGCGCGTCGGCCTTTTGCGCATATTTTCCAATTTGAAAGACCATTTTCGGCAATGTTTTCTTCCACTCGGTCTTTCCATTGTATTCTTGGCCTTTCCCTTCTGCGTGAACCATCAGCTGGTCCGCTTTTATATGCCTTCTGGGCTGGGGCATCTTCCATTCTCACAACATGACCTAGCCAGCGTAGTCGCTTCAGCTCAATACGTCTAACAATGTCGATGTCCGAGAATATCTGGTACAACTCATGGTTCATTCGACGGCGATATTCACCGTCAACGCAGATCGGCTCATAGATATTTCGGAGAATTTTTCTCTCAAACAATCCAAGAGCTGCCTCATCTGCTTGCGCAAGAACCCATGCTTCAGATCCATATAACAGCACGGGTAGTATCAGCGTCTTGTAGGGTGTGAGTTTGGCCTGGCGGGAGATGGCCCTGCTTTTGAGTTGTTTGCTCAGATCATAGTAGCATCTGTTGGCCAACACTATCCTTCTCCGAATTTCAAAACTGATGTCATTCGTTTTGTTTATGGCGGTAACAAGATATATAAAATCTTTGACTACCTCGAAGCTGTAGTTCTCAAGTTCCACAGTTGGTCCCAGTCTACTGGACGTCTTGCGCGTTGATACCATTAGCTTGGTCTTCTCGCCGTTTACTACCAGGCCCACTTTGGCAGATTCCTTCTCAATTTGTTCAAAGGTGGCTGTTACCGCACGCAATGTTCGACCCATTATATCGATATCATCGGCGTAGCCGAGTGACATGTGTTTTTTTGTGTACAGAGTTCTATTTCTGTTCACGTTTGCGTCTCGTATGACCTTTTCCAGCAGGATGTTAAAAAAGTAGTACGAAAAACTGTCACCTTGTCTGAATCCTCGTTCGGTATTAAAGGGCTCCGAGAGGTTCTTTCCGACTTTAATTGCTGATCTTGTGCCAGTTAAAGTTATACTGCATAGCCCTATTAATTTTGCAGGAATGCCAAACGCAGACATGGCTTTAAACACCTCTGAACGGATAGGGCTGTCGAATGCGGCTTTATAGTCGACGAATAGTTGAAATGTGTCGATGTGTTTTTCGTGGGTTTTTTTCTCCAGGATTTGGCGCAGAGTGAAAATCTGGTCAATGGTGGATTTGCCAGGTCTGAAACCGCATTGGTATGGTCCAATAATGTCGTTGATTATTGGATTCAGTCGTTCACACAGCACACTGGATAGCACTTTATATGCGATGGGAAGGAGACTTATTCCTCTATAGTTGGCACAAATCGTCTTGTCTACTTTTTTTGTGTACGGGACACAGGACGCTGAGGTTCCAATCACTGGGCATGCATTCCTCTAGCCAAATTGTACTAATTGCTGGCATGTCTCCTTTTTTGTGTACGGGACACAGGATGCTGAGGTTCCAATCATTGGGCATGCTTTCCTCTAACTAATCAGCTGGTGCATGCTCCTTACCAGCATCTGACCACCAGTCTTGAATAGTTCGGCTTATAAACCATCGGCATCTGCTGCTTTATTATTCTTCAGCCATATAATTGCTATTCTGAGCTCATCTTGGCTAGGTGGTATACACTCTATACCGTCATCTGTTGTTGGTTCTGGGGTATCCCTTTCACCGCTTCTATTTGATACCAGAAGTTTCTCAAAATGCTCTTTCCAGATCCTCAGCATGCAATCTGTATATGTCACCAGGTTTCCTTCTTCATCTCTAGAGGAGGATGTGCCTGCACCAAAGCCATCGGTTTGGTGTTTTACTCGTTGGTAA
Source organism: Musca vetustissima (assembly GCF_032173495.1). NCBI lineage: Eukaryota > Metazoa > Arthropoda > Insecta > Diptera > Muscidae > Musca > Musca vetustissima. The sequence goes on from NW_026879408.1 coordinate 16,000, forward strand.
AATTTCCGGACTTCATTCTGACCCCTGAACATCTCGATTTGCTCACGCTCACGTTTTTCTTGTTCTTTCTTCTTGTTTCTGAAAACACGTTTCTCCTCTCTCCGTTTCTCCCGATAATTCTCCATCACATTACGTGTTGCTACTGTTCGCAGGGTTGCCCTATACGCTGTGTTTTTCACATCAGTAGCATTACGACACTCCTGATCGTACCATGGGTTTCTTGGAGTTGGTCTTTGGTACCCAAATGTTACTTTTGCTGCAGTTTGTGGGGAGTGGGCAATTCTTTGTCATTGTGCTTCTATACTATTATCGGGACAAGATGTGCTTTCTTGAAGCAGATGGGTAAGTTGAGCGGAGTAGGCCTCTGATATATGTTGTGTTTGCAGCTTTTCGACGTCGAGTTTCCGTGTTACATTAGATCGTGCCTTTGCTGCTGCATTAAGACGGGGACAAACCTTGGCTGTCACAAGATAATGGTCCGAATCGCCTTATATAGGTACCTATTATTATTTTTTTTTTTTTTTTTGAGTATGCTTAATATTTTTCATTTCCTGAAATTCTCTCAATACGAACAATAACTATTTAATTTGTTTCCATTACCAATCATCGTCCATAATGCCAATATAATGCGAAAAAATTAGTTTTAATAATAAGCTGTCATAAATAATTTACTCAACTAATAATCACCACTACTTTTGAAAACTTAACCCCAAACCCCCCACCCCCCAAACCATGTATAACCTGCGACATACGTATATGTATGCTGACATGTCAAATACCATTAGGCCTCTGGCAGCCTTTAAATGTTGTGACATAATGTGTCAGCAGCGTTTTGTTAAAAGTTCATTTTTTGTTCGAGCCACCACCTCCACCCCTCCCCTCCTCATATTCTCTCTTTGTTGTTATTGTTGTGACATAATTATAACAACTAATTAAGGAACCGACCGAGCGACCTATCGCCATCCACCTTACACAACTATTAACAAAACCGAGAGAGAATAGGCCAAACCTTTAATGGGTAATATGTGTATGTGTTTGTTAACACAGATTAATGTCTGTGTGTGCTATAATATATATTTCATTCACAACAACACACATATGTATGTATATATGTGTGTGTGTTCATTTAATAGAGGTAATAATATACATTTTTAGCGGAAATTTAAGTGCGTTTAAATTAATTAGGGACATAATAAAAATAATGGCATAAAGGTGACCTTTGGTACGGGGAGGATGGAAATTTGGTGGACTATAATGTGGTATTGTGGAAATTTCAGGGTGTTATATAATAACATTATTTGTTGCTTATTATCAGTATGGCTTACAGAGTTGGACGGAAAAAATCAGGACTAATTTTAGACCCAGAAATAATTTATTTTTTAAATATATTTTTAAAAATATCCACTCCTTTTATTAGGCCCTAAAATTATTTTTTTTCTTAAATCGACTCCTTATAGACCCAAAATATTAGACCCTAAAATATTTTTTTATCCACTCCTTATATTAGACCCTAAAAATATTCTTTAACAAGTAAGGAAAGTAGTAAAGTCGGACTGGGTAGACGTTATGATACCTTTCACCACTTTGGGTATACTGTACATATGTATGCTAACAATTGCATGCCTATGTTCCCTCTTTCTTCAACCTATCCTAACTTTAATTTCATTCGAGCAGATTTAGAGCCGTCTTTTTAACATACTACTGGAAAAGGTCATACGAAGCGCAATGGTGAACAGAAATGGCACTCTGTACACCAAACAACACCAGTTACTCGCCTACGCCGATGACATCGATATAATGGGTCGAACATTGCGAGCGGTAACAGCCACCTTTGAACAATTTGAAAAGGAGTCTGCCAAAGTGGGTCTGGCAGTAAACGGCGAGAAGACCAAGCTGATGGTATCAACGCGCAAGACGTCCAGTAGACTCGGACCAACTGTGGAACTTGAGAACTACAGCTTCGAGGTAGTTAAAGACTTTATATACATACCTTGGTACCGCCATAAATAAAACGAATGACATCAGTTTTGAAATTCGGAGAAGGATTGTGATGGCCAACAGACGCTACTATGGTCTAAGTAAGCAGTTTAGAAACAAGGCTACCTCTCGCCAGACCAAACTCACACTTTGCAAGACGCTGATACTACCCGTGCTATTATATGGATTAGAAGCATGGGTACTTGCGCAAGCAGATGAGGCAGCTCTTGGGGTGTTTGAGAGAAAGATCGACGGGCCGATCTGCGTCGACGGTGAATATCGGCGTCGAATGAACCACGAACTTTACAATTTATACGCGGACATCGACATAGTCAGTCGTAGTGCCCTGCAGCGACTACGGTGGCTAGGCCATGTTGTGCGGATGAATGAAGATGCCCCAGCTCAAAAGGCATATAAAAATGAGCCTACTGATGGTTACCGTAGAAGGGGAAGGCCACGAATTAGATGGAAAGACCAAGTAGAAAACAACATCTTGGAACGTGGTCTTCCAAATTGGTGGACTTGCGCACAAGACCGACGCGCTTGGAAATCTTTTTTAAACTCGGCTTATGGAACAACCGTTCTGTAACAAGTCAGCTAAGTAAGTAAAGTAAGCAAGATTAAGAGCCGTCTGCGAAACATGAGAAAAATTTATGGAAAACGATTTATAGCAAAATTTATACACGATATTCGGTACACCGCGTTGTTAAAAATATAATCTCTATGTGACAGCTATATTCAGTACGCTCAGTTCAGTACGTTATGCCAAATATCGTGCAAATCAAAGGATATAATGGGACTTTGGAGCACTCTTTAACACACATCATTCTAGGCCTAATTCATTACCCTGTGTCAAATTTCGTACAAATCGAAAGATATAGGGACTTTGGTACACCATTTACCTTAAATCGGACGAAAATATATATGGGAGCTATATCCAAATCTGAACCGATTTTCAGGAAACTTGACACACATCATTCTAAACCTAATTCATTACGCTGTGCCACATTGCTTGCAAGTCAAAAGATTTCCAAGGACTTTATTGAACTATTTACATAAAATCGGGCGAAGCTATATATGGGAGCTATATCTAAATCTGAACCGATTTTCTCAAAACTTTTCACACATCATTCTAGACTTAATTCAGTACACTATGCCACAATTCGTGCAAATCAAAAGATTTCCAGGGACTTTAGTGGACTATTTACCTAAAATCGGGTGAAGCTATATATGTGAGCTATACCTAAATCTGAACCGATTTTTCCCAATTTCAATAGGGTTCGTCCTTGGGCCAAACAAATGAGCTGTGCCAAATTTCATCCAATTCGCATAATAAATGCGACATGTACCTTGTTTACAATATAACATGGACAGACAGACGGACGGACATGCATAAATCGACTTAGAAAGTGATTCTATGCATATTCTCAAAAGGAACCATGGGTCTATCTCGATTAGTTTTGCCTGTAACAAACATATGCACAAAGACATAATACCCTGTACCACAGTGTGGTGAAGTGTATAAAAATCCACGCCTTGTTGTTGTCTCCAAAAAATACCCACCCACATCCCGCCGTCTTAAATTTCCTCCCAAACCATTACCAATTTCTCATTTCTTCCAAGAATTAATTTAAATGAACACGCAACCGGATATTTGTAGGCTCCTCCAAAGCTCAACCCACCCCCCCAAAAGCAACCAAATGAGCAACACGACAACAACTACACAAATGTATGCAACAGCAAAGTTGTTGCTCAACATGCAACAACCTGCTACCAGCAGCAGTAGTACAAGCGAGCCAGTCAGTCAGTCGTCATCCATCCAAACCGGGCTGTTCTTCTGCATATATGCATACCAAATTAAACCAAAGTACACATGATATTTCATCCATATCTGAGCAGAACACACCAGGCAACAAGGGGGCCAATGGTGGTGGCCCTGTCCAAAAGAACTAGGAAAACCAACAGCAGCAACATTAAAATGTTCGCAACAGCAGGACAAACAAGGAGGAAGAATTGTTACAATTGTTGAATGTTCAGTTCGATGGTGGTTGCTGTTATTGTTGATTCTAAAATATATTGCTCCCAATTGTCCCGCCAGGCCCAAGTCTCTACTTGTGTTTTTATAGTATAAAATGCATTGATCCCTTCGGAGCACAATGTACACAAAGCCAGAAGTGCTTTAATACGAGGATGGGGGCAATCAGGAAAAGAGGGTCTGCGTTGAATAATTTTTTCAGGGTCTTCTACAAGGCGAGAATTTTTAAAATTTTTTTTCAGGACCTTCTATATTTTTTTTAATTTTTTCAGGGTCTTCTATAAGGCGTGGATTTTTTAAACAATTTTTTTCAAGGTCTTCCACAAATCGTGGATTTTTTAAATATTTTTTTCAGTACCCCACAAGGCGTGGATTTTTTAAATAATTTTTTTCAGGGTCAGGTTCTATAAGGCGTGTATTTTTTAAATAATTTTTTTCAGGGTCTTCTATAAGGCGTGGATTTTTTAAATAATTTTTTTCAGGGTCTTCTATAAGGCATGGATTTTTTAAATAATTTTTTCAGGGTCAGGTTCTATAAGGCGTGGATTTTTTAAATAATTTTTTTCAGGGTCTTCTATAAGGCGTGGATTTTTTAAATAATTATTTTCAGGGTCTTCTATAAGGCATGGATTTTTTAAATATTTTTTCAGGGTCTTCTATAAGGCATGGATTTTTTAAATAATTTTTTCAGGGTCAGGGTCTATAAGGCGTGGATTTTTTAAATAATTTTTTTTCAGGGTCAGGTTCTATACGGCGTGGATTTTTTAAATAATTTTTTTTCAGGGTCAGGTTCTATAAGGCGTGGATTTTTTAAATAATTTTTTCAGGGTCAGGTTCTATAAGGCGTGGATTTTTTAAATAATTTTTTTTCAGGGTCAGGTTCTATAAGGCGTGGATTTTTTAAATAATTTTTTTCAGGGTCTTCTATAAGGCGTGGATTTTTTAAATAATTTTTTTTCAAGGTCTCCTATAAGGCGTGGATTTTTTAAATAATTTTTTTTAGGGTCTTCTATAAGGCGTGGATTTTTTAAATAATTTTTTTTCAGGGTCTCCTATAAGGCGTGGATTTTTTAAATAATTTTTTTTCAGGGTCAGGTTCTATAAGGCGTGGATTTTTTAAATAATTTTTTTTCAGGGTCAGGTTCTATAAGGCGTGGATTTTTTAAATAATTTTTTTTCAGGGTCAGGTTCTATAAGGCGTGGATTTTTTAAATAATTTTTTTTCAGGGTCAGGTTCTATAAGGCGTGGATTTTTTAAATAATTTTTTTTCAGGGTCAGGTTCTATAAGGCGTGGATTTTTTAAATAATTTTTTTTCAGGGTCAGGTTCTATAAGGCGTGGATTTTTTAAATATTTTTTTTTCAGGGTCAGGTTCTATAAGGCGTGGATTTTTTAAATAATTTTTTTTCAGGGTCAGGTTCTATAAGGCGTGGATTTTTTAAATAATTTTTTTTCAGGGTCAGGTTCTATAAGGCGTGGATTTTTTAAATAATTTTTTTTCAGGGTCAGGTTCTATAAGGCGTGGATTTTTTAAATAATTTTTTTTCAGGGTCAGGTTCTATAAGGCGTGGATTTTTTAAATAATTTTTTTTCAGGGTCAGGTTCTATAAGGCGTGGATTTTTTAAATAATTTTTTTTTTTTCAGGTTCTATAAGGCGTGGATTTTTTAAATAATTTTTTTTCAGGGTTAGGTTCTATAAGGCGTGGATTTTTTAAATAATTTTTTTTCAGGGTCAGGTTCTATAAGGCGTGGATTTTTTAAATAATTTTTTTTTTCAGGGTCAGGTTCTATAAGGCGTGGATTTTTTAAATAATTTTTTCAGGGTCTTCTATAAGGCGTGGATTTTTTAAATAATTTTTTTTCAGGGTCAGGTTCTATAAGGCGTGGATTTTTTTAATAATTTTTTTCAGGGTCTTCTATAAGGCGTGGATTTTTTAAATAATTTTTTTCAGAGGCGTGGATTTTTTAAATAATTTTTTTCAGAGGCGTGGATTTGTTAAATAATTTTTTTTTTAGAGGCGTGGATTTGTTAAATATTTTTTTTCAGAGGCGTGGATTTGTTAAATAATTTTTTTCAGAGGCGTGGATTTTTTAAATAATTTTTTTCAGAGGCGTGGATTTGTTAAATAATTTTTTTTCAGAGGCGTGGATTTGTTAAATAATTTTTTTTCAGGGTCTTCTATAAGGCGTGGATTTTTTAAATAATTTTTTTTAAAGAATTTTATTTCCTTCTCTCCCTTATCACCCTCCCCTCTTTATACCACTCATCTTCTCACAAGGCAAATAACAATTTGCAAATAATGAATATTCAATGCTAAGCAAAATGCTGCTGTTACCCTCTACAAAACTCATGTCCGTACCGATGCTGCAGCTATTGTTTATTTGCCAATGTCGCTGCCACAGCGACGTGCCACTATTTCTACTTGTGGCAGTAATTAGTGGCAAATTGTGTGTGTGTGTGTGTGCGAGTGTGTCTATACAATAAACAACAAAAAGAGAACAGCTACAAATGAATGTAAAAGTTCAAATAGATTTCCTCCTCCACATTTGTAGGGATCGATGAGCTCTTCCTTCTCAACAAGGATGTGGGTGGGAGGGCATATGTGGGTGTTTATTATTTGTGTATGTAGATATGTAAACAATTTGCTCCTGCAATCTAAGTGTATTACAAGTGTATAAGATACACTATCCGTCCGTACTCTATACCCCGCACAAAGAAAGCTCTTTGTTCGGGCTGGCTTTAAATTTGTTTTTAATTAGGAAAATTGTAAGAATTTTTGCTGGTTGATGTCGTGCCATCCGAGGGAAGAGTAGGAGTCATCGTCGTTGTCATCATCACCATGGTGACATAATGCACAAAAAGGAGCTCATGAGTGAGTGTGTGTATGTGTGCGTGTGTGTAATGGGTGTTACTCATGCATATGTTAGTGTTAAATTTCATCACTATTGCCATGTTGTGACAAGGTGACTGCTCGGAGTCTAGAGCAAAAGGTGTGGGAGGGTGTTATCCAGGGGGCTAGAGGGGGTATTTGCCGAACATAATGTAGGGATTTGTTGTAAAAGATGTTACACATTCTTGCATATTTTTGTACACATCACACATGCAGGATGGTAACCATCATCCTGGGCGAGCACAAACCTACACTCACCCACACACCTTTCGCAATCACATTCCAATTTAAATAAATATTCAACTATTCAGACATTGTTTGGTGGAGTCCTTCATCCTATTTTGTTTTTAATTTGTTGTTTTTGTTGTTGTATATTTACACAACAGATGTAAATGTCGACAGAAATGCATGCATATTTAATTACATCAATTGCAAGGATTTGTTGAATTTTGGTAAACGGAAGGATGAGAGTGGATGCCCGGGAAACAAAATAATAATAATAATTAAAATACAATGCAAAAATGAAGGCGTGGATTTTTTAAATCATTTTTTTCATAGGACTAAGGCGTAGATTTTTTAAATCATTTTTTCAGAGACCTACCACAAGCGTGGCTTTTTATACCCTACACAACTATGTTGTCAGGGTATTATAGCTTTCTGCAGCCCCAAGAGTTTGTAACGCCGCGAAATATTGGTCCTAGACCCACCTTTAAGCATACCAATCATATCTCGACTAGCTGAGTCGATCTAGATGTGTGTGTCCGTCCGTCAGTCTGTCCATTACAATTTGTAAACACGATACAGGCCACAGTTATGGACCCATCTTCACGAAATTTTACATGTAGGATGGGTTTTGCCCAATGAAGACGCATATTGTTTTTGGTAAAGATCGGTTAATATTTGGGGGATGAAATGGACCAAATACTAAATTTTTGTCGGTTTTTCTGGTCGCTCCAAAGGCCGCAAGTATTGCCTGAACATCGTGAAATTTTCCATGGAGAAGGGGATCCGGCCAAAGAAAAGGCATGCCTGTTTTGACAAAGATCGGTCAATATCTAGTGGGTCAAATGAACCCTGACTTTTGTGTGAAAAATTATAAAATTTTTATTCTATGGCGTATATGTTTACTCCTGAAGGACATATACCTGATGGTATATCCAAGAGGTGTGGTTGACCTTTAAATTGATACCAATTATATTGTCGTATTTACAGGTGCTTACGTACCCAGATATTATTTAGTAAACTATTACCACACTGGAGGGCGAAAATATAGCGCTGATCGCTTTGAAAGTGTGGATGAGGTTTTAGTTATGGTCAAGGCCGACAATTTTAGGTGATGATCAGATAATAATTTTGGGATGAAGTGGGACGAAAACTTAATTCTTGTGTACTTTTTCGAGTCAATTTATAGGCCACACTTATAAGCCGATCATCACCATACAAGCCACAGTAAAGGGAATCCAGACAAGTAATTACAAGTGCTGTACTGAATACTTGTAATATTCGGAAAATATGTCAGTGTAAGAGAGAGGTGCTGTTGATCTCTAATATAATAAAATATCACGAAATATTGCCCAAGTTCGAAATAAACATCCGCAGAAAGTTAGAACTCCTTGGTAGTTGCTCACTGGTTTAAACATTTTTTGCAGAGACCAATTTAAGGCGTAGATTTTTTGAACTACTTTTTTTCAGAAACCAATTTAAGGTGTGGATGCAGATTACATTTTGCATACCCTTTACCACAGTGCGATACAGGGTATTATGTCTGTGTGCATATGTTTGTAACAGGCAAAAGAAAACGAGATAGGCACATGGTTCCTTTTGAGAATAAATAAGATTCACTTTCTGAGTCGATTTATGCATGTCCGTCTGTCCGTCCTAAATTGTGCACCAAAGTCCCTATATATCTCCCGATTTGCACGAAATTTGGCACAGCGTAATGAATTGAGTCTTGAATGACGTTAAGTTTCCTAAAAAATCGGTTCAGATTTAGATATAGCTCTCATATATATTTTCGTCGGATTTAATGTAAATGGTGCACCAAAGTCCCTATATATCTTTCGATTTCCACTAAATTTGGCACAGCGTACTGAATTAAGTCTAGAACGACGAGTGCTCAGTTCCGTGAAAATCGGTTCAGAGTTAGATATAGCTCCCATATATATTTTCGTCCGATTTAATGTCAATGCTCCACCAATGTCCCTATATTTTTTCGATTTTCACGAAATTTGGCACAGTGTAATGAATTAGGGTAGAGTGATATGGTGTTAGTTTGCTGACAATCGGTTTATATTTAGATATAGCTCCCATATATATTTTCGTCCGATTTAATGTAAGTGGTGCACCAAAGTCCTATATATCTTTCGATTTGCACGAAATTTGGCACAGCGTAATAAATTAGGTCTAGAATGATGTGTGTTAAGTTTCGTGAAAATCGGTTAAGATTTAGATGTAGCACCCATATATATTTCCGTCCGATTTAATGTAAATGGTCCATTACGTTGTGCCAAATTCAAGAATTTCCCTACAAATTTTCAAGAGAAAATCTCAAGAACTCTTAAAGATATGGGCGATTTATTGTGTCAGCATCAAGTGACGGCTAAAGGGCTTCTCAAACTTTAAACACATTTTTCTCTTTTGTGAATGGCGGGAACGATAACTCAAAAACGTATAACCCTATCGATTCCAAATATTTGCACATTTCTCTGTGAGTGTATAGCTATCGTATGAACTAGGATAAAGCCAATTGGTGAAGATATTTCTTATTTTTTAACTTGGTTTTTGGTAAAAAGTTGGCGATTTTCCAAAAATATTTTTTCAAAGGTCCGCCATTTTGTTAATTTTAGAGTGAAGTCAAAACACCGTTGGAATTTTCGGATTCCGATGTTCCAGTGGGGAGTTATCATGCCCGCCATCAAAAATAAGGACTTTTCTTTAATTACAAAAAACAATAACAAAACTTTTTTGTAAATTATTTTTCTTCTCTCAAATATATATGAGCAAAGTTACAAACATTAAGAAGCATTGGTATTGATTTACCAGCCCATTGAAAATCTTGAAAAATTAAAATCGAGAATGGGGGGTTCCCTTAAATTAAATTGTCTTCCTTAAGGCTATTTAACCCTCAACGAAATGAAATAATATTTTTTCATTTCTTTGGTATTGCAATTGTTGTTTAACATAAAAAGAACCGCACAAAGAGAAAATATTGAAAATTTATTTGGTATTACCCTCACCCCCTTCATCGGTTTCTTGCTGTGGTTACACACATTTGTACGAACAGTTTGTTTGATCTCGGGTGTATTGAATTTTCATCATTATTTTATTTATTTACTCAACGGTGGCTTTTGATGTCAACAATGAATGAGTTTAGCCACACGGTGGCAAAAAACGACAACAACAGCAACAAAGACCAGTCAAAAATCCAACAAAAGTACAAAAAACGAGGAACATCATAAAATTGTTGCCATAAAATTTGTCATAAACTGCCATTGAAATGGCTACAACGACAATAAATCTAATGCCGAATTGGGGAAGGGGGTATTGAAAAATATTTCACAAGAAATGAGGAAAGTCTTCTGTCAAAGGGGAGTACTTTAATAAAATATGAATTTCGTACAAATTTTAATTTGGGATTTTGGGAGGTAAAATTTGCAATGAAATTTAAGTAAATTATATGCAAGAAAAAAATTGAAAAATTTTTCGTTAAAATAAAAAAATATTCTTTAAAAACCCCACGCCTTATGTAGGCCTCCAAAAATATTCTTTAAAAAATCCACGCCTTATATAGGCCTCCAAAAAATATTCTTTAAAAAATCCACGCCTTATATAGGCCTCCAAAAAATATTCTTTAAAAAATCCACGCCTTATATAGGCCTCCAAAAAATATTCTTTAAAAAATCCACGCCTTATATAGGCCTCCAAAAAATATTCTTTAAAAAATCCACGACTTATATAGGTCTCCAAAAAATATTCTTTAAAAAATCCACGCCTTATATAGGTCTCCAAAAAATATTCTTTAAAAAATCCACGCCTTATATAGGTCTCCAAAAAATATTCTTTAAAAAATCCACGCCTTATATAGGTCTCCAAAAAATATTCTTTAAAAAATCCACGCCTTATATAGGTCTCCAAAAAATATTCTTTAAAAAATCCACGCCTTATATAGGTCTCCAAAAAATATTCTTTAAAAAATCCACGCCTTATATAGGTCTCCAAAAAATATTCTTTAAAAAATCCACGCCTTATATAGGTCTCCAAAA
>NW_026879409.1:0-26596 GCF_032173495.1 Musca vetustissima
CCACGCCTATAGATAGACTATGAAAAGTATTCTTTAAAAAATCCACGCCTATAGATAGACTATGAAAAGTATTCTTTAAAAAATGGACTTGAAAAGTATTCTTTAATAAATCCACGCCTCAGTTGGCCCTTGAAAAGTATTCTTTAATAAATCCACGCCTCAGTTGGCCCTTGAAAAGTATTCTTTAATAAATCCACGCCTCAGTTGGCCCTTGAAAAGTATTCTTTAATAAATCCACGCCTCAGTTGGCCCTTGAAAAGTATTCTTTAATAAATCCACGCCTCAGTTGGCCCTTGAAAAATATTCTTTAAAAAATCCACGCCTCAGTTGGCCCTTGAAAAGTATTCTTTAATAAATCCACGCCTCAGTTGGCCCTTGAAAAGTATTCTTTAATAAATCCACGCCTCAGTTGGCCCTTGAAAAGTATTCTTTAATAAATCCACGCCTCAGTTGGCCCTTGAAAAGTATTCTTTAATAAATCCACGCCTCAGTTGGCCCTTGAAAAGTATTCTTTAATAAATCCACGCCTCAGTTAGCCCTTGAAAAGTATTCTTTAATAAATCCACGCCTCAGATGGCCCTTGAAAAGTATTCTTTAATAAATCCACGCCTCAGTTGGCCCTTGAAAAGTATTCTATAAAAAATCCACGCCTATAGATAGACTTTGAAAAGTATTCTTTAAAAAAATTCACGCCTCCTCCAAGACTTGAAAAGTATTCTTTAAAAAAATTCACGCCTCCTCCAAGACTTGAAAAGTATTCTTTAAAAAAATCCACGCCTATAGATAGACTATGAAAAGTATTCTTTAAAAAATCCACGCCTATAGATAGACTATGAAAAGTATTCTTTAAAAAATCCACGCCTATAGATAGACTATGAAAAGTATTCTTTAAAAAATCCATAAAATATAGATAAAATATATTTTTTAAAAAATTCACGCCTATAAATATGCTATGAAAAAATATTTTTTTAAAAAATGCCACGCCTAAAAATAGTTCATGATTTTTTTAAATCTACGCCTATAAGTAGTCCATAAATATGCCATGGAAAAATATTTTTAAAAAATCCACGCCTAAAATTAGGCTCTGAAAAAATATTTCATTTTATTAAAAAAATCTTTCTTTTTAATTTCAGGATCGGTTTACTGGAGCTAAACGATCCCGATAATAGTTTGGAGAAAAACAAACGCCAAAAGAATGCATTTGAATTTGCTGTGAGATTTTCGCGGAATTTTCTATATCCTCTAAAAGGGATGGTAAGTTCTCCAGGCTCTACAGTTCCAAATTTTTATTAAAACTTACTTTTTTCACTAATCCAGTTAGAAGACCTCAAATCCACCTCAATCGAACATTTCAATAGCCTAACCTCAAATGATGCCTGCCTTCGGGTCTGTAACCTCTTCAGTCTCCTACTACAATCGGTCAACACCTATCAGAAGCAGTTGCGTTATTTCCTTCTCGATCATGTGCCGCAAAAGCTACCAATTTTAATCGAAATGATTTATATGACCACCAGCCAGTGTCTGGAGAAACAAATATTCTCCCCTCAGGATATTATCCTTAATACTTTGAAGGAGAGATGTTCGCAATTTTTTGATTTTTTGCAAGATCTCCAGCAGGGGCGTTTAAATTCGCAACGAGAACATCATCGTAAGCTGACAATGGATAAGGCGAAGCCCAAATATGATTTGAAAATGTTCATGAATGATTTGAATATGTACGAACCGAAGCTGGTGCCAAAGTCGGGGAGTAGGAGGAAAATTAAGGTGGGTCCTGGAAAAAAATCCAAACCTATGGTGGTCTTAGAAAAAAATATCATATCAAAACTCCACGCTTCTTAAAAAAGTTATCGAACCTAAATTTTTTTGTTTTTCGTCTTTCAGTCAAAACGTCCCCTTAAATCCGTACCAATTGAGGATGTGACCGATGACACCATCCGGGAAAAACCTCAGGATGATAACATCCCCACCCAAATTGAAGATATACCAATTGAAAACAAAAGTTCCACACATTTAAATATGGGTTCAGGTGATGCTAATCCCCATGGCTTGGATAAATCGATGCTAGAAGCTTTACAAAATCTAACAAAAGAACAAGTTCGCAAAGTTCTCGAGCCAATGTTGAAATCGTTGAGCTTGGCATTGGGTAAACAGGTAAGTGCAGATGTAGATTTTCATATTCTCGATTTAGGCTAATTTCTGGTACATTTTCTTTATAAGTCTGGCATAAATGTTGACTGTATAGCTGAGGTATTTGCTAATATAACCATAGCTTCCAAGGCATAGCTAGCTTGATATCCGATGATGGCTGTGATGAGTGAAAAATTCAAAATAAAATTATAAGTGTTCGTAAAACAAATTTCAGTGTTAACAAAATTGTTTGGAAGTGAATAATAAATATTAATGTTTTTCAAAAAAATCCACGCCTATTAATAGACTATGGAAAATATTAAAAAAATCTACGCCTATAAACAGTAATGGGAAATATAGAAGGTACTAGAAGGAATGCGCGCCGATAAGTTACATCTTCCAACAATATAGAGGCTTGGTAAAAATATTGGGTTATGTTCGCATGATATTACAAAATGAATTTTCAGCAAAATTTTTATGAAACTTTAAAATTCCCTCGAACCATTTGTGGAAAATTTATGAAAATCGGTTAAGTAGTCGCTGAGTTATTAGGGTTTGAATTCAACGATGTTCCGAAATATCCTTACTATTCTGTGTTGATTATTTTCTGTTAATGTGGCAACTCTGTTCTGAAATGTTCTCTTCCACTTGATCTTTCCATCTAATTCCTGGCTTTATCCTTCTGCGTGAGCCATCAGTTCGCTCGCTTTATATGCCTTTTTTGCTGGGGCAACCTCATTCTCACAACATGACCTAGCCAAAGTAGTCGCTGCCGCTTGATGCGCCTGACAATACAAATGTCCGAGAATAGATTGTACAACTCATGGTTCATTCGACGACCATATTCACCGTCAACACAGATCGGGCCATAGATCTTTCGGAGAATTTTCTCAAACACTCCAAAAGCTGCCTCTTTTACTTGCGCAAGAACCCATGCTTTAGATCCATATAATAGCACTTGTAATATTAGCGTTTTGTAGAGTGTGTGTTTGGTCTGGCGGGAGGTGGCGTTGTTCTTGAATTGCTTACTCAGACCATAGTAGCATCAGATGGTCAACACTATCCTCTTCCGAATTTTAAAACTGATGCTATTAATTTTATTTACGGCGATACCATGGTATATAATATCTTTCACTACCTCGAAGCTGAAGTTCTCAAGGTCCACAGTTGGTCCGAGTCTACTGGACGTCTTGCGCGTTGATACCATCAGCTTGATCTTCTCGCCATTTACTGGCAGACCCACTTTGGCAGAGTCCTTCTCAATTTGTCCAAAGGAGGCTGTTACTGCTCGCAATGTTCGACCCATTGTGTCGATGTCGTCGGCGTAAGGAAAGTGATATTTGGTGTACAGAGTTCACTTTTACATCTCATATGACCTTTTCCAGCAGAATGTTAAAATAGTTCACACGACAAACTGTCACCTTGTCTGAATCCTCGTTCGGAATTAAAGGGCTTTGATAGGCCTTTTTGGACTTTAACTGCTGTCCTTGTGCCACTTAAAGTTATCCTGCATAGCCGTATTAATTTTGCAGGAATGGCGAATGCAGACATGTACAGATAGGGCTATCCAATGAGGCTTTATAGTCGACGAATAGGTGATATGAGTTAAGACCTGGTCAATGGTGGATTTGCCAGGTCTGAAGCCGCATTGGTATGGTCCAATAATGTCATTGACCATTGGCTTCATACGTTCACACAGCACCCTGGATAGCACATCATATGCGATGGGAAGGAGACTGTACCCATAGTTGGCACATATCGTCTTCTCTCCTTTTTTGTGCACGGGACACACAGGATGCTGAGGTTCCAATCATTGGGCATGCATACCTCCAGCCAGATATTACCACCCGTCGAGGTCTGAAGCCGCATTGGTATGGCCCAATAATGTAATTGACCATTGGCTTCAGTCGACTGAGAAAGAGACTTATTCCTCTATAGTTTGGCACATATATCCTTGTCTTGTCTCCTTTTTTGTGCAAGGGTCACAGGATGCTGAGGTTCATTGGGCATGCATTCCTCTAGCCAAATTGTACTAATCAGCTGGTGCATGCTCCTGACCAGCATCTGACCACCAGTCTTGAATAGTTTGGCTGGTAACTCATCGGCTCCTTTTGTTTTATTATTCTTCAGACGATTGATTGCTATTCTGACCTCATCTTGGCTAGATGGTATACACTCTATACATCATCTCTTATTGGTTCTGGGGTATCTTCCTCATCGTCACTACTTGATACCAGAAGCTTTTCAAAATGCTCTTTCCATGTCCTCAACACGCTGTATGTATCTGCCACCATGTTTCCTCCTCCATCTTTACAGCAGGATGTGCTTGCAACACAGCTTTCGGTTTGGTGTTTTCCTCGTTGGTAAAAGTTTCGGACTTCATTCTGACTCATGTACATCTCGATATGCTCACACTCACCTTTTTCTTGTTCTTTCTTCTTTTTTCTGAAAACACGTTTCTCCTCTCTCCTTTTCTCCCGATAATTCTCCATTACGTTACGTGTTGCTACTGTCTGCAGGGTTGCTCTATACGCTGCGTATTTCACATCAGTAGCATTACGACACTCCTGATCGTACGACGGGTTTCTTGATGGTGGTCTTTGGTACCAAAGTGTTGGCTTTGCTGCAGTTTGTAGGGAGTGGACAATTCTTTGCCATTGTGCTTCTGTACTATTATCGGAACAAGAAGTACTTTCGTCAAGCAGTTGGGTAAGTTGAGCGGAGTAGGCCTCTGCTACCTGTTGTGTATGTAGTTTTTCGACTTCGAGTTTCCGTGTTGTGTTAGATCGCACCTTTCCTACTAAATTAAGACGAGTGCGAACCTTGGCTACTACAAGGTAGTGTTCCGAATCGATATTCGCTCCTCGGATCGATCGGACGTCTAAAACCCTGAATGTATACCTATCACAACTTGATCAATTTGATTTCTCGTTGTTTGATCAGGAGAGATCCAGGTGGTCTTGTGTATATTGAGATACTTGAACGTGTTGCTGCTAACTACCATGTTTTTTTGCTGCGGCGAAGTCCAACAACCTCATACCGTTGTCGGATGTTTCTTCTTGAAGGCTGAATTTTCCGACGGTGGGGCCAAAAATATTTTCCCTTTCGATTTGTCCATTAAAATCTCCTAGCAGAATTTTAATGTAATGGCCAGGGCAGCGATCACATGCTGTTTCTAGGCGCTCGTAAAATATGTCATTGGTCTGCTCATCTTTGTCTTCGATCGGAGCATGGGAGCAAATGAGATTGATGTACGGAATATATCAATTCGCTCATCTACTGGAGTGAATCCGGAGACGAGGTCTTTTATTCTCCTATTAACCATAAATCCGCAGACAAATTCGCGTATCATTTCATGACAGGTCGTAATCATCTGTTTTACTTACCTAGTCCCTTTCCATCTCATTTCCTGTAAGGCAATAATATCGACTTTGTACTACTTAAGTACATCCTCCAAAGCGAAAACTGCGCCTGTTCGGTTCAACGTGCGCACATTTCAAGTGCAGATTCGCAGTTCGTGGTCCTTTATACGTTTGCGGGGGTCGTCAACATTAGGGGGGTTTGGTTTTCTTTTTCGTTGTTTTTTCATAGTAAGAGGGGTTTTCCGAGTGTGGGCAACTAACTATACTTCTCAAGCCATTTTTATAGTTCTTATGGGTAAACTCGCTGCACATATCAGCTCACTATTTCAATGGATGATGAAAATAGTTACCCTAGGTGACATCGCAGGGAGATCAGTGTCCACAATTGAGATGAAAGAGGGACCAAGATAAGCCTGGACTTTGCCATGTTAAAGTCAATCAGAGCCGTTGCTTGGTATCTATCATCCCCTACGTCACCCTATAAGTAGTCTCCTGTAAGTAGTTCTGGCCTATTAGTAGTCCATGAAAAATATTTTTTATAAATCCACGCCTATAATATTTAGTCTTGGACAATCTCGTTCAGTTCAGTGATCGAACGTACTAGATCATTTTTTTAAAAGTGAATTAGGTCGTTCACATCGTTCAGTTGCTTATATCGTTCAAATGGTTACTCAGTTCAATTGGCATGTAAGCGTATTCCAATTAAGTTCTGGCTGTTCAACCAAACGTAAAGAATGATTACCTTTCAAGATCATTCGAAGGACTTTCCTATATATTTTCTCCACTTTGTTAATGGGTGATTAATCCAGGGTTTCCAGCTCGACAGTTGTCTATGGGGGTGATTTGCTTTTAAATGTCGCTTCTTACGTAAAAAATTGTTCTTATTTGACGTCGTTTAGTTGGTCAAAGAAGAAAATGTAATGTCGTTCAGTGAGCTACGTCGTTCAGAGACCGACTAAGTTTGGAAAACAAAATCGTTCAGTGAACGACAATAATAACAACTGAACTATGTGGTTCAGTCGTTCAGTGGACTGACTCGTTTAATTGAACTAGGTCGTCCACGAACGACACAAGATTAAAAATATTTGAATTAAAAAATTATAATAACATTTTTTTGTTTTTTTTTATTTATTAAGAAGTTTATTTATTATTTTTTTTATATTACAATTGCATATATATAGTAAATATTTTATAATCATAATAAATATGCATATCGATTATTATTTTATTTTTTACAAAAACAATATTTTGATTATATATATGTAATTAATTTTTTTTTTATAAATTAATTAATTAAGAGTTAACATTATTATTATAAAAACAGAGAGAATATTAAAAAAAAAGAAATATCATGCATTTGAAGATTTTTTATTTGAAATTTTGTTCGTGGAAGAAAGAAATTTGAGAAAAATTAAAATTTTAATAAAAATGTTTAAAATTATTAAATCTGTTAATCTAATAATTTTTTAACATAATATATTTTTCCCATGCCATAGCTTGTTTGGAATGTTAAAAATAACAATATTTTTAAGGAAAATTCATTTGCAACAATAAAAATTAATTTTTTTTTTTAAATTTTTTTCAATATATGTTGAAAAAATGAGCATTTCAAATAAAATACGGAAGAAGAGATTTGTTTTAATTTTTAAAAATAAAATTTTAAGGAATTCTGTGCAATTGGGCAATTTTGTTAGGAATGCCGTTCAATCGGTCGATTCACTTCGCATTAGGGACTAATTTATTCATTTAGTTCCATAGTTTCTTTTAGTTCAATCAATACATTCTGTCAATGAACGGTTGGATCAAAAGGAACTACGTGAACTAGAGCCAATGTGAACGACTTCAGCAAAAGGAACTAGGTGAACGAAAGCACAGGAACTAGTTCCAATCGTTCCTTTTGCTGAATATTTCTGTTGAAATAGCTCGTTCCGAATAAATTCACCAACCATCTTTAACAGCTACACAATTTTTTTTTTCTCCAAGAAAAGCAAATCTACTTCCTAACTAAATTCTATTACAGCGAATAAGGCCTTCTTGAATTTATTTGTCTTCTTCTTCTATTTTTTTATAAAAATTATTATTTTTTATGATTAATTATTTTTTATTCTCGAACAAAAAATTGAATATTTCTTCAAAATTTTTTTGCAATATTACCTAATGAGAGGCAAATAGAGAACAAGTGTGAGGTGTTTTGTGTGTGTGTGAGAGAGATAGTTTTCGTTGTTATTTCCTAATAGTATTTTAAATTTTTTATATATATAGTTGAGTTTTCTTTTGATTTTTTAGTTAATTTCATTCGTCTTCTTCATCATCGCCAATCTACTGCTGCTGGGCTGGGCAAATTCTCTATTGGCGGGATGACACAGGATGTAATTGCAATTTAGGCCGCACAATCTGTACAAACTGGTCGATTACCTTCAACGGCAAATGTTGAGGCAGTTATGGGATTTTCACAAATCTGCAAAGTGAAGAGGGAGAAAAAGAGAAGGGATAAAATTAATATTCTTAAAATAAAGGGATTTAAATTAAATTTTACAAAAAAATATACAAAAACATGTTAAATCTATATTCATAGCAAATACATTGCATACAAGCAGTATCCGATTCTCCTGTATATTGATAAAGCCAAACAGTTCCTTATAGATGGCCAGTAGGGAATTTATGGGAATTCAATAAAAACCGTATTGTAAATTACATGGTGATTCAAATTGGTGCTGTTCGTGACTATAGCTTAGGTGAATTATAAGTGTAAGGCGGTTGTGAATTATAAGTGTAAAGATTCAAATTTGACGCTGTTTGTGGCTGTAGCATTGGCACTAACCATCCACCAGTGGTGAATTTTAAGTGTAATATATAGCAAAGGCACATACCATAAAAGTGTTATCGATAACACATGTAGAGGTAATATGTGTTTGTAGCTTGGACTAAAACAGCGCCACGTACCGGCAATTTGAACCACTATATAATTCGATATGATTTTAATCGAATGCCCATAATTCTCCTACTAGGGCCAAAGCAGGTCAAATTTTATTTTTTTATGAGACGAAAAAATCGTCTTATTTAAGACGAAATAAAATCCTGTATACGTTCCTGTTGCAAAGTGTATATAAGCGGTTGTAAAGTGTATATAAGCGGCAAAAGGGTATTATTTATAGACGATCGCCAGGCAGGTAGACAGACACTGAGTAAATCGTATCAAATTGTCTTCGATTGATTGGTCCCGAAAATCTATATCATTTCCTATCACTTTGGTCCATGCTTTGACAAATAGTGGTCAGACCGCTCACCTAAAGGTAAGGTACAGACAGAACTGGTCTTATTTTATGATCTTATAAGAGAAAATCTTCTACCAGCTGATAGCTATTAGAAAAGGTGATACTTTCAGATATGGAATCTCTTCGGTATCTCACATTTTCAAATATATTTTTTTTTTAATTTTTTCTTTTCTCGAAAATGTGTTAACTTGCAGAAAATGCGCCACTCTGGGATCTCCTATTTCCATATATGTTTATACCCTTCACCACACTGTGGTACAGGGTGTTATGTCTTGGTGCAAATGTTTGTAACAGGCAAAGGGAAACGAGATAGACCCTCGGTTTCTTTTGAGAATATGCATAGAATCCATTTCAGAGTCGATTTATGCATGTCCGTCCGTCCGTCTGTCGCATTTATGATCCGATTAGGATGAAATTTGGCACAGCTCATTCATTTGGCCCAAGGACGAACCCCATTGAAATTCAAGAAAATCGGTTCAGATTTAGATATAGCTCCCATATATATTTTCGTTCGATTTAAGGCAAGTGGGGCACCGATTTGCACGAAATTTGGCATTGAGTACTGAATTAAGTCTAGAACGATGTGTGTTGATTTTCGTGAAAATCGGTTCAGAGTTAGATGTAGCTCCCATATATATATTTTCATCCGATTTTAGGTAAATGGTGCACCAAAGTCCCTATATATCTTTCGAATTGCACGAAATTTGGTATAGCACACACTGAATGAAGTCTACAATGATGTGTGTCAAGTTTCGTGAATATCTGTCCGATATATATTTTCGTCTGATTTAAGTCAAATTGGGCACCAACGCCCTATTTATCTTTCGATTTGCAGGAAATTTGGCATAGAGTACTGAATTAAGTCTAGAATAATGTGTGTTGATTTTCAGATTGAAAATCGGTTCAGATTTAGATATAGCTCCCATATATATTTTCGTCCGATTTTAGGTAAATGGTGGACCAAAGTCCCTATATATGTTTCGATTTGCTCGAAATCTGGCATAGTACACTGAATGAAGTCTAGAATGATGTGTGTCAAGTTTCATATATATTTTCGTCCCATTTAATAGACATGGTGCACCAATTTTTTTCGTTCAATTTCATGTCAATGTTCTTTCGAAAAGTTGACTTCAGTTAGGAGACTATGTTGAATATACCTAAAGTGGTGAAGGGTATCATATAGTCGGCCCAGTCCGACTTTACTTATTTCCTTACTGTTTTTTTTTTTTTTGGTTTCTTTAGGTTTTCTTCTTCATAACTTCTGTCTCTCTCTTACCTTGCACTTAAAACAATCCCTATGCCATTTGGCCTCCAGAGCCACTATGGCATTTTCCGTTATGGGGCGAGTGCAACCAGCACAGCGGGCAGCAAACAGCTCTTCAAAATCTGTCTTACAATAAGCCTTGCCATCCCGCTCGTAGAAGGAGGTACCCACCAAGGGTTTTTTACAATTGCCACCGCAACAGAAACACTCCTCATGCCAGGTTTTGCCCAGGGCTTTTATGGTGCGCTAAAAAGAAAGAAAAAAATTGTTAATTGAAAAAATAAATCTAGAAATTGGTGGAAAATATAATAATGTGTAGAAATATTTTTTTCTTAAAAATTTAATTTTTCGAAAAATTTTTATTGAAAATCTAAAATATTTTTTTATAAAATTAAAACTTTTCTTATAACAATAAAATATTTTCCTATAAATAATTTTATCAAAAAAAAATATTATATATATAGTTTTTAATATTTTATGCTTTTTTATTGTATATTTTTTATAAAGAATATTTTATTTTCATATTATGTTATAAAATTCTATTTTTTTTTAATTTTATTTATATTTATATATTTTTTGATGATGCCACTTTAGATTTGAGTGTGTAATTGGTTCGTATTGTAATGCGCAAAATGTGTTAACAATTAAATGATAATAAGAATAATATGAACAATATTTATTATACTATTATTTATATTGTTGCTATTGTTTTTTTTTTTTTGTTTCTGTAATTATCTTAATGACATATTTTCATTCTAAAATAATGATGCTGCTGTTGTTGGCATTTTATTACGAATTAATTCATGGCTCAATTTGTTATTGTTTTCAATTCGATATGTGGTTGTTGTTGCTTTTATATATACTTTTTTATTGTAATCTATGATGATCGTTACGAATTGAAATGATGGGGGGATTTAATAAATTCGTCAGTGATGATATGACGTAGGATGGGGAATATTTTGCTGGTGATGAACAAAAGGTTGACACTGGGATAAAATTATGAAATATAATTCCGAAAAAATCCACACCTTGGTTAAGCCTTGAAAAAATTATCTTTTAAAAATCCACACATTGGTTAGACCCTAAACAAATATTCTTTTAAAAATTATTCCTTACGATATGGCAAATTTCGTGCAAATCGAAAAATATAAAGGATCATTGGTACACAATTCACATTAAATCAGAGAAAATTATATATGGGAGCTATATCTAAATCTGAACCGATTTTCACGAAACTTACCACACATCATTCTAGTCCTAATTCATTACGCTGTGCCAAATTTCGTGCAAATCCAAAGATATATAGGGACTTTGGTGCACCATTTATATTAAATCGGACGAAAATATAAATGGGAGCTACATCTAAATCTGAACCGATTTTCACGAAACTTAACACGCATTATTCTAGACCTAAATCATCAGGTGGTGCCAAATTTCGTGCAAATCGAAGGATATTAAGGGACTTTGGTGCACCATTTACATTAAACCGTACGAAAATATATATGGGAGCTATATCTAAATCTTAACCGATTTTCAGGAAACTTAACCCACATTATTCTAGACCTAATTCAATAGGCTGTGCCAAATTTCGTGGAAATCGAAAATTATTAAGGTGCACCATTTACATCAATTCGAACGAAAATATATATGGGAGCTATATCTAAATCTGAACCGATTTTCACGAAATGCACACGTAATTCTAGACCAATTTCATTACGCTGTGCCAAATTTCGTGCAAATCGAAAGATATTAAGGGACTTTGGTACAACATTTACCTTAAATCGGACGAAAATATATATGGGAGCTATATCTAAATCTGAACCGATTTTCAGGAAACTTAACACACATTATTCTATACCTAATTCATTACGCTGTGCCAAATTTCGTGCAAATCGAAATATATGGTGCACCATTTACATCAATTCGGACGAAAATATATATGGGAGCTATATCTAAATCTGAACCGATTTTTCAATACGGTTCGTCCTTGGGCCAAAAAAGTGACCTATGCCAAATTTCATCCAATTCGGATTATAAATGCGACCTGTACTTTGTTTAAAATTTAACATGAACAGACAGACGGGGGGACAGATAAACGGACATGCATAAATCGCCGTAGAAAGTGATTCTATGCATATTCACAAAAGGAACCATATGTCTATATCGTTTCCTTTTGCCTGTTACTAACATATGCACAAAGACATAATAGCCTGTACCACAGTGTGGTGAAAGGTATAATTAAAAATAAAATATTACATTAAAACTATAAAATATAGAAAAAAAACAATAACGGAGCTGAACTTATATAGGGTCTATATATAGTCCACGAGAAATCCCTAAAAAAATATTTTTTTTTAAATCAATTCCTTGGTTAGGCCCTAAAAAAATATTATTTTAAAAATCCAAGCCTTGGTTAGGCCCTGAAAAAATATTCGTTTAAAAATACAGGCCTTGGTTAGGCCCTAAAAAATATTATTTTAAAAATCCACACCTTGGTTAGGCCCTAAAGTACCAAAACTAAACATGCCCAAAATGGCAACCCTTTAGCAATCTATTAACGAGCTATTCCGTACAACCTTAATGACATTCAGTCTTCCTCTCCCTTTCTCGTTCGTCACCGTCATTATATTCGAAATTTAATGTTTTCTTAATATTGAAATGCGAATTGTTTAGCTACTTAGAATTACCCTGATGTTGTCGCAGCTATTATTTACTAATCGCGGTGGCAATTTGTCGTTTACACCAATGGCATGAGTCATGGCTCGAGAACAGTGGTTTGAAAATATAAAAAAAAATAAAAAAAAAAAATCAGAATTTTGGATCCCACATAGAGGACTGAATAAATATACCTAAAAATCTCCGCATAAGACTATAATGTTCCTTTAAAAAAATAATTAGTTTGATATTTTCCCGTTTCTCAAACCACTGTTTTCTTCCCAGGATTTTCTATTTCACTAATAAAAAAAAATATTAAAATAAACTTACATAATCTAAAATCCGTAGGGGTTCAAAAAATTATTCCTAAAAATTATTTTTCTTTTTTGACTCTGATGCTCATTGAAAAAAAAACATAATTTGTAATTTTCTTTCCCTTCAACCCCCAAACCACTGTTCCCCCACACCCAACCATCATTTGTTTTTTTTTTCAATGTGCAAAAACAATTTGTCTAGCAGTTATCGCATTCGAACATTTAGCTTCTGCACTCATTTGGTTTCCATAAATTTTGTAATATTATTTTGTATCATTTTTTTTTTTTTTGTAATTGTTGTTGCCTGTAATTGTTATTGCTTTCTTGAACAACAAAAACAACAACCATTTTTGATAGAATTTTCTTTACACAACAAAAATATGACATAGAAGATCCGACCCCCACCCACAATTACGCATTATGGGCGGCGGACGTTTTCACAGTGTGGCTGTCTTCACATAAATATTTCAAATGAAAATAGCAAAACATTGATATGTCTGAACAGATACATCTGTATGTTGGTTTGTCTGTCTGTCCGGCGGTCGGGCTATCATTGTTTGGCTCTTGGCCCATATTTCAAGAAGCGAACAAAAAAAACTTTCACATGAAACTGATGTTTAACATTATTTTGCAATTAGCCGCGGCATACATTTTTAACAACAACAAAAATACAAAAACAACAACGTTTCCTGGGAAATTTTCCAAAAAAAATTGCGCAAAAAAAGTAATACAACTACAACAACTACTTTCAACGAGCCGTACGAAGAAAAATGACTTGGAATTAGTTTTAAAATAAATATTTGAAAAAATTATAATAAATAAATAATCCCAAATAATATGTCAATGTCAGAACGGGGTTAATGGGCCGGCAATGGGAAGTATATTTATGTATTATGATTGTACATGCCTTAAAAAAATATGTATTACAAAAATCTACACCTCGGTTAGGTCCTCAAAAAATATTCATTAAAAATCCGCGTCTTAAAAAATATTCATTAAAAATTCACATTCATAAAACAATATTTTTTAGAAATCCATGCCTTAGTTAGGCCCTAAAAAAATATTCTTTTAGAATGCCTTGGTTAGGTCCTAAAAAAATATTCTTTTAGAAATCCATGCCTTGGTTAGGCCCTAAAAAATATTATTTAAGTAATCCACGCCTCATATAGGCCTTGAAAAAATATTCTTTAAAAAATCCACGCCTTGGCTAGGCTTTGAAAAAATATTCTTCTAATCACCACATGTTAATATCTACAATATCCTGTAGTTAGAACGGTCATAGAATCTTTGGAGGACCATGGAGATGAAATCGGCCAAAATTAAATGTACTATCAGATAAATATTTCAACCTATTGAAAAACCCCATACACATACCATTCTGAAATTGACAGAATTGTATTCTTTGGTGTACCATTTGTATGAAATCGAGTCAAATTATGTATGGGAGCTATATATAAACATAGACCTAATTGAGTAAACGTTGCATACACCATTTGTTTTTTGTAATCACTATATTCAATTTAATACCCTCTGCCAAATTTCGTGTAACCACCATTTACATAAAATCGAACGAAAATATATATAAGACCTATATCAAAATCTAAACCGATTTCAACAAACCTTATCACGCCTCATTTGTTTCTCAATAGAATGTGCTATGCTAAATTTCACTCAATCAGACAAATATCAGGAGTTTGGTGTATCATTAACCAAAAAATCGGACGAAACTATATATGGGAGCTATATCTAAATCTGAACCGATTTCAACAAAAATTCGCATACATTAGTCTGGACCTAATTCAGTACTCTGTGCAAATTTTAGTGCCAATCGGACAAATATTGGGAGTTTGGTACATCATTTACATAAAATCGGACGACTATATATATGGGAGCTATATCTAAATGTGAACCGATTGCAACAAAACTCCGCATACATAAGCATGGACCTGATTTTGTCCAATCGGACAATTATTGGGAGTTTGGTGCATTATTCACATAAAATCGGACGACTATATATATGGGAGCTATATCTAAATCTGAACCGATTTTCAGGAAACTTAACACACATCATTCTAGACCTAATTCATTACTCTGTACCAAATTTCGTGCAAATCGGAAGATATATAGGGACTTTGGTGCACAATTTACCTTAAATCGGACGAAAATGTATATGGAAGCTATATCTAAATCTGAACCGATTTTCAGGAAACTTTACACACATCATTCTAGACTCTATTCAGTATGCTATGCCAAATTTCGAGCAAATCGAAAGATATTTAGGGTCTTTGGTGCACCATTTACTTAAAATCGGACGAAAATATATATAGGAGCTATATCTGTATCTGAACCGATTTTCGCGAAACTTAACACACGTTATTCCAGACTTAATTCAGTATCCCATGCAAAATTTCGTGCAAGTCGAAAGATATATGGAGACTTTGGTACACCATTAACCTTAAATCGGACGAAAATATATATGGGAGCTCTTTATAAATCTGAACCGATTTCCACAAAACTTTACACACATCATTCTAGGCCTAATTCATTACGCTGTGCTAAATTTCGTGCAAATCGGAAGATATATGGGACATTGGTACACCATTTACCTTAAATCGGACAAAAAAATATATATGGGAGCTATATCTAAATCTGATTTTCACGAAACTTTACATACATTATCTAGACTCTATTCAGTATGCTATGCCAAATTTCGTGCAAATCGAAAGCTATTTACAGACTTTGGTGCACCATTTACCTAAAATCGGACGAAAAAATATATGGGAGCTATATCTAAATCTGAACCGATTTTTCCCAATTTCAATAGGGTTCGTCCTTGGGTCAAATAAATGAGCTGTGCCAAATTTCAGCCAATTCGAATCATAAATGCGACCTGTACTTTGTTAACAAAAATACATGGACGGACGGGCAGACGAACCGACATGCATAAATCGACTTAGAAAGTGATTCTATGCATATTCTCAAAAGGAACCATGTGTCTATCTCGTTTCCTTTGGCCTGTTACAAACATATGCACAAAGACATAATACCCTATACCACAGTGTGGTGAAGGGTATAAAAAGCCAAGTCGTGGTTAGGCCTTGGAAAAAAATCCACGCCTGTTGTTGATCTTGAAAAAATATTCTTTAAAAAAGCCACGTCTTGGTTAGGCCCTGAAAAAATATTTGGTCATTCAAAAAAAAAAATTTAAGAAATCCCCACCTTGGATAAGCTTTGAAAAAATATTCTTAAAAAAAAATCCACTCCTAGGTTAGGCTTTGAAAAAATATTCTTAAAAAAATCCAAATATTTTGGAAAAATTCCCCTCGTCTCGCCAGTCCTTTGGTTTCAATAAAGTGGGTCTCTCTGTCATATTGATTAATTCTCAATGTCACATCACTATTCAAATATTTATTTCGCTATGATCGCAACGCCGCTTTGAAGGTGTTGTGTGCATTGTTGCAAATTGTCAGTTTGAATTATTCTTGAAAATTTAAAAAATCAATAAAAAATCGTAGAAATATGCCAATATGTCGTCATATCATATAGACACTTGTGCGCATGCGCACACGCGCCTGTCACAGATTTTTTTATTTGCTTCGTTTTTTTTTCTCCTCCACTTCTTTTTAAAACAAAGCAACAAAAATGAGGGAAGGCAAACTGTTTTTTTTGCGATGTTTGCTCCGAACGCAACATTTAGGTGTTATTTTTGAATATCTGTAGCTGTCAATATTTATGAATATTATTATGTGTTATGAAAAAAATAAATAGCTGGAAATATTAACATAATCCCTGGGCATAATGAATAGTTACAGTGGGACATACCTATAGGGTACTAAATGGTGGTAAAAATTAAAAGTCACTAACCTCAATTTTAAAATTAATGGAACCTTTTTATCATTTTGGAATTCCGTTGTAAGATTTTTTTAATTCGTTGTTGTTCGTTCTTACCCCTGTCCCGCTGTAACTGTAACCATATTTCACAAGATTAACACTTTATTTGAAAACAACCTCTGCAAAGACCTCATAAATATTTGTAACACAGGAAAAAAACTTCAACACACTCTTTTATATTTTTTTAGAGGTATCTCCCTCCATCACCTAATACCTATACCCCACCAGCGAACCAGTTATATTTCGAATGATATAAATTATTTAAATCATCATTTCGAATAGAATCCAACAAATAAAACAGAACAAGTTAGGAAGTAGAAAAAATATAAATAACTCGTTGTTTGTGTTGTTGATGTTGTTGTTTTTTTAAACCGTTGATATTCAAATCTGACCGGGCCCAGGTCTATTTGGAAGTGGAGGGCTACTTGTTATTTTTTTGTTTGTTTCAAATGCTGTTTATTTTAAGTTAGATCATGATGAGTAATTAGAGGCTAACATGAGTGTGCGTTTGTGTGTGATCACATCGTATCATCATCATCGGTAGCCAAGTTGTCATTCTATGTTTACCTAGCCAGCCGGTCAGGCAGCCTGTGAGCCACACCCAGATTATCATGTCACTATGCATTTGACAACCGAACACGCACCAAAATATATATGTATGTATGGAATAAGTGGACAAAAAACGTAAAAATGCTAAATTTTAAATTTTTTACAAAGGCCATTTTTTTAAATTTATTAAAATTTTTGAGAACCTCAACACAAGGCTTGGATTTTTTAAAGTATATTTTGTTAAGGTCCACAACAGGATATCTTTAAGGAACTAAAAAAGGCGTAGATATTTTAAATAAAATTTAAGGCCTAACCAAGGCCTTGATTTTTAAAAAATATTTTTAAGAGCCTAACCAGGTCCTGATTTAATAAGAATATTTTAAGGACATCATCAAGGCCTTGCGTTTTATACCCTTCACCACACTGTGGTACGGGGTATTATGTCTTTGTGCATATGCAGAATATGCAGAGAATCACTTTTTAAGTCGATTTATGCATGTCCGTCCGTCCGTCTGTCTGTCCATGTTAAATTGTAAACAAAGTACAGTTCGCATTTATTATTCGAATTGGATGAAATTTGGCACATCTCATTCATTTGGCCCAAGGACGAACCGTATTGAAATTGGGAAAATCGGTTCAGATTTAGATATAGCTCCCATAAATATTTTCGTCCGATTTAAGGTGAATGGTGCACCAAAGTCCCTAAATATCTTTCGATTTGCATGAAAGTTGTCATAGAGTACTGAATGGAGCCTAGAATGATGTCTGCTAAGTTTCCTGAACATCGGTTCAGATTTATATATATATATATATATATATATATTTTCGTCCGATTTAATGTAAATGGTATACCAAAGTCCCTATATATCTTTCGATTTGCAGGAAATTTGGCATAGCGCACTAGATTGAAAAAAAAATTTCTTGAAAATCGGTTCAGATATAGATATAGCTCCCATATATATTTTCGTCCGATTTAATGTTAAAAGTGCACCAAATCCCTATATATCTTTCGATTTGCACGAAATTTGGCACAGCGTAATGAATTAGGTCTAGAATGATGTGTGTAAAATTTATTGAAAATCGGTTCAGATTTAGATATAGCTCTCATATATAGTTTTGTAAGATTTTATGTAAATGGTATACCAAAGTCCCTATATATCTTTCGATTTCCACGAAATTTGGCATAGCGTACTAGATTTGCACGAATTTTTGAATTAAGTCTAGGCCGATTGACACAACGTACTGAAGTAATATAGATTAGTCTCTGGCAAGTTTCCCTGAAATCGGTTCAGATATAGATATATAACAAACACGCTACGTCTGCTGGGATACATATATAGAATATACCCAATGTGGTGAAGGGTATCATAAAGTCGGCCCGTCCGACTTTACTACTTTCCTTACTGGGTTTTTCTTATAAAATTCAATTTTTAAATGTTCGCCTATGGTGACTTTTGGTAACATATTTCTTATTCGTTGCCCGATTACCTGCCTATTGATTTTGCGGTCAACCACACGCTATCTTCGAATGACATCTGGAGTGAATATTGAGTGAACAACATAAATCTCCCACGTTCGAAATTTCCCAAAGAAAGATAATCTCAAGTTACGACGGCGTCATCATCATCACCGTCACCGTCATTGAGGCCTAAAAAAGCGGACCACCACCAAACTGGTATGGAATGATGACGCCAGAAGACTTTTCTTCCATTGAATTTGAAATGTTATGACACATTCTCACTTGAAAATCAAAACCACCCACCCATAGACCTAGACGACTATCTTAAAGAGTAACAACGCCACCTGAAAGCGGACTTCAAACTTGGTTTTATGTTCGGTTTATCAATTGGTGATGATTGAATTGATCAGCAACCACGTCTGCCAGTCTACTTTTCCATGGCGTCATTGGTCTGCGCAGAAATCGCATAACTTTTTTTTTTGCTTCGTGTGGAAGAAAACACCTTTCGTTTTTTTTTTTGCTGTGCAAAAACATATGCCTCTTTCCAAGGCCATCGCTTAAGTATCGAATATCTCAAATTAAATGGCCCCGCATCTTAAATATCAAAATTCCTAACCTAAGAATCATCGATGTGAGATTGGTGGTTTCAGGTGCAAATGTCAGCCAGCTATGTTTATGGCTATCGTATCAGCGAACGTAAAATTGGGTTTTGGCAAAAAACAAAAAACCGAATGCGTGGTGAATGCAGTCAAATGAAATCATTATCGTAATGATCGCCATTAAAGATCATTAGATGAGAAAACATTATCTGAGTCATAATTTGCATGAAATTTAATAGTCAATATTTTAATGGCACAAAAATTAGTGGCGTATTTATCGTGATTAGGTGATATGGTAAGGTGACCATATATTCATTAAAAACGTAACGCCTTGGATAGGCCTTGAAAAACTAGTCTTTAAAAAATCCACGCCTTGGATAGGCCTTGAAAAACTAGTCTTTAAAAAATCCACGCCTTGGATAGGCCTTGAAAAACTAGTCTTTAAAAAATCCACGCCTTGGATAGGCCTTGAAAAACTAGTCTTTAAAAAATCCACGCCTTGGATAGGCCCTTGAAAAACTAGTCTTTAAAAAATCCACGCCTTGGATAGGCCTTGAAAAACTAGTCTTTAAAAAATCCACGCCTTGGATAGGCCTTGAAAAACTAGTCTTTAAAAAATCCACGCCTTGGATAGGCCTTGAAAAACTAGTCTTTAAAAAATCCACGCCTTGGATAGGCCTTGAAAAACTAGTCTTTAAAAAATCCACGCCTTGGATAGGCCTTGAAAAACTAGTCTTTAAAAAATCCACGCCTTGGATAGGCCTTGAAAAACTAGTCTTTAAAAAATCCACGCCTTGGATAGGCCTTGAAAAACTAGTCTTTAAAAAATCCACGCCTTGGATAGGCCTTGAAAAACTATTCCTTAAAAAATCCACGCCTTGGATAGGCCTTGAAAAACTAGTCTTTAAAAAATCCACGCCTTGGATAGGCCTTGAAAAACTAGTCTTTAAAAAATCCACGCCTTGGATAGGCCTTGAAAAACTAGTCTTTAAAAAATCCACGCCTTGGATAGGCCTTGAAAAACTAGTCTTTAAAAAATCCACGCCTTGGATAGGCCTTGAAAAACTAGTCTTTAAAAAATCCACGCCTTGGATAGGCCTTGAAAAACTAGTCTTTAAAAAATCCACGCCTTGGATAGGCCTTGAAAAACTAGTCTTTAAAAAATCCACGCCTTGGATAGGCCTTGAATAACTAGTCTTTAAAAAATCCACGCCTTGGATAGGCCTTGAAAAACTAGTCTTTAAAAAATCCACGCCTTGGATAGGCCTTGAAAAACTAGTTTTTAAAAAATCCACGCCCTGGCTAGACCTTGAAAAAATATTCTTTCAAAACCCCAAGCCTTGGTTAGACCTTGAAAAAGTCTTCTTTCAAAACCCCAAGCCTTGGTTAGACCTTGAAAAAGTCTTCTTTAAAAATCCACGCCTTGGGTTGGCTTTAGAAAAGTTTTCTTTAAAAATCCACGCCTTGGGTTGGCTTTAGAAAAGTCTTCTTTAAAAATCCACGCCTTGGTGGCTAGGTCTTGAAAAACTAGTCTTTAAAAACTCCACGCCTTGGTTAGGCCTTGAAAAACTAGTCTTTAAAAAATCCACGCCTTGGATAGGCCTTGAAAAACTAGTCTTTAAAAAATCCACGCCTTGGATAGGCCTTGAATAACTAGTCTTTAAAAAATCCACGCCTTGGATAGGCCTTGAAAAACTAGTCTTTAAAAAATCCACGCCTTGGATAGGCCTTGAATAACTAGTCTTTAAAAAATCCACGCCTTGGCTAGACCTTGAAAAAATATTCTTTCAAAACCCCAAGCCTTGGTTAGACCTTGAAAAAGTCTTCTTTCAAAACCCCAAGCCTTGGTTAGACCTTGAAAAAGTCTTCTTTAAAAATCCACGCCTTGGGTTGGCTTTAGAAAAGTTTTCTTTAAAAATCCACGCCTTGGGTTGGCTTTAGAAAAGTTTTCTTTAAAAATCCACGCCTTGGGTTGGCTTTAGAAAAGTCTTCTTTAAAAATCCACGCCTTGGTGGCTAGGTCTTGAAAAACTAGTCTTTAAAAACTCCACGCCTTGGTTAGGCCTTGAAAAACTAGTCTTTAAAAAATCCACGCCTTGGATAGGCCTTGAAAAACTAGTCTTTAAAAAATCCACGCCTTGGATAGGCCTTGAATAACTAGTCTTTAAAAAATCCACGCCTTGGCTAGACCTTGAAAAAATATTCTTTCAAAACCCCAAGCCTTGGTTAGACCTTGAAAAAGTCTTCTTTCAAAACCCCAAGCCTTGGTTAGACCTTGAAAAAGTCTTCTTTAAAAATCCACGCCTTGGGTTGGCTTTAGAAAAGTTTTCTTTAAAAATCCACGCCTTGGGTTGGCTTTAGAAAAGTTTTCTTTAAAAATCCACGCCTTGGGTTGGCTTTAGAAAAGTCTTCTTTAAAAATCCACGCCTTGGTGGCTAGGTCTTGAAAAACTAGTCTTTAAAAACTCCACGCCTTGGTTAGGCCTTGAAAAACTAGTCTTTAAAAAATCCACGCCTTGGATAGGCCTTGAAAAACTAGTCTTTAAAAAATCCACGCCTTGGATAGGCCTTGAATAACTAGTCTTTAAAAAATCCACGCCTTGGCTAGACCTTGAAAAAATATTCTTTCAAAACCCCAAGCCTTGGTTAGACCTTGAAAAAGTCTTCTTTCAAAACCCCAAGCCTTGGTTAGACCTTGAAAAAGTCTTCTTTAAAAATCCACGCCTTGGGTTGGCTTTAGAAAAGTTTTCTTTAAAAATCCACGCCTTGGGTTGGCTTTAGAAAAGTTTTCTTTAAAAATCCACGCCTTGGGTTGGCTTTAGAAAAGTCTTCTTTAAAAATCCACGCCTTGGTGGCTAGGTCTTGAAAAACTAGTCTTTAAAAACTCCACGCCTTGGTTAGGCCTTGAAAAACTAGTCTTTAAAAAATCCACGCCTTGGTTAGGCCTTGAAAAACTAGTCTTTAAAAAATCCACGCCTTGGTTAGGCCTTGAAAAACCAGTCTTTAAAAAATCCACGCCTTGGTTAGGGCTTGAAAAACTAGTCTTTAAAAAATCCACGCCTAGGTGGTTAGGTCTTGAAAAAATATTCTTTAAAAAATCCACGCCTTGGTGGTTAGGTCTTGAAAAAATATTCTTTAAAAAATCCACGCCTTGGTGGTTAGGTCTTGAAAAATTACTCTTTAAAAAATCCACGCCTTGAATAGGCCTTGAAAAACTAGTCTTTAAAAAACCCACGCCTTGGTGGTTAGGTCTTGAAAAATTAGTCTTTAAAAAATCCACGCCTTGGTTAGGCCTTGAAAAACCAGTCTTTAAAAAATCCACGCCTTGGTTAGGGCTTGAAAAACTAGTCTTTAAAAAATCCACGCCTAGGTGGTTAGGTCTTGAAAAAATATTCTTTAAAAAATCCACGCCTTGGTGGTTAGGTCTTGAAAAAATATTCTTTAAAAAATCCACGCCTTGGTGGTTAGGTCTTGAAAAATTACTCTTTAAAAAATCCACGCCTTGAATAGGCCTTGAAAAACTAGTCTTTAAAAAACCCACGCCTTGGTGGTTAGGTCTTGAAAAATTAGTCTTTAAAAAATCCACGCCTTGGTGGTTAGGTCTTGAAAAATTAGTCTTTAAAAAATTCACGTCTTGGTGGTTAGGTCTTGAAAAACTAGTCTTTAAAAAATGCACGCCTTGGTCAGGCCTTGAAAAAATATTCTTTAAAAAATCAACGCCTTTGGTAGACCCTTGAAAAATATTCTTTAAAAAATCCACGCCTTGGTTAGGCCTTGAAAAACTAGTCTTTAAAAAATCCACGCCTTGGTTAGGCCTTCAAAAAGTAGTCTTTAAAAAATCGATGCCTGAGTATTTTTTTCAAATTGACTTGATTTTGAAAACCACAACAAAATGTATGTGTGTGTGTGTTTGTTTTGTTGTGAAGTGTATCGAACCAAAACTAATGCCCCACCAACTCCAAAATCAGAACTGATGTGCCAGTTTGTCTGTATTTTGTGAAGTGTGGGATGTGATTTTTCGAATGATGGACTTGTAACAGAAAATTGTTAACAAAAATTTCGTGACTTCTTGTTTTTTGAAATGAGTCAACGAATATTTAACATATCGTGTTAGGAAGTGATCTAAATATGGAGAGTCGGCGGATTGACGTCATTTTATCTGTAAACAAACTAAAAATTTTAAAGTAAAAAATAATTTCAAAGTGAAATCAAAATTGAATTGGAATTTTTTCAAAGAATATTTTTTTCAAAGGTCACCTTAGCGAGAATTTTTTTAAAAAATATATATTTTTCCAAGAGCCATCATAAGCGTGGATTTTTTTTTTATATATTTGTCTAAGGACCAGTAAAGTTGTGTTTTTTTTATTTTAATATTTTTTTCATGGGCCACCTTAGTATTGGTAGGAGCATAGGAACTGATTTTTTTCTGGAGCCACCTTAGGCGTGGATTTTTCAAAAGATATTTTTTCAGGAGCCACCGTAGGTTTGGATTTTTCAAGAGAGCACCATTGGCGTGAAATAGGCGCGGATTTAAAAAAAAAAAATAGTTTTCAGTGCTCGGATTTTTTAAAAAATATTTTTGCAAAGGCCACCATAGACGGGAATTCAAAGATTTTTTAAAAAATATTTTGTTAAAGCCAAAATTATCTTTTTTTTTGGCCTACAATGCTGATGAAGATGATCCAATCTTTTTTTAATGTTTCTGATGATGATGACAGACCTTTTAAATTCTGATGAACTCATCTTGTCCAGCCACACACACATACACTTCCAATTTTATTGCCCATTTAATTTTGTTGGACCATTAAGATAATTTTTCTTCCCGACCGGCCGATTTATGGCCGTCCGCTTAATTTCTTAATTAATACAATTAAACTAAAGCGTAATCTTTTGCGATTGGAGGTTAAATAGCAACAATTAATAAAAATTAAAAAACATATATTAGAAAACAACAACAACAAAAATAATTTGCTAAAAATAAACATAAACATGGTATAACGTAATAATGGGCTGGCAGAGCCACCACAGTGATGGCATCGACTCAAAAAAATGAAGAATGACAACAGCAATAAAAAATCACAACAACAAGAAGAACAACAACAACTTCCACTTTGCATACATACCTCCAAAATTGGCTTTTGACATGCCTGACATGTGCCAGAATAATTTTGTAGGAAACATTTGGAGCAAACCGGTTCACCTTCCTGTATATTGAAGGTGGCCTCTTGTATCGGCTGTTGGCAGTCTTTGCAGGCAAAATGTTCCGGATGCCAGGTCTTGCCAAGGGCCGTGATGATACGTTGGGTAATCACTTCGTTGCATTTGTGACAAACGGAATCAGACTGAAAAGAAACAAACAAGAAACAAAAAATTAGTACACAACAACAAATTTAAAAAAATGTTTTAGGATTTTTTAAAGAATATTTTTTTCAACAGCTAACCAAGGCGTGGATTTTTTAAAGACTAGTTTTTCAAGGCCTATCCAAGGCGGAGATTTTTTAAAAACTAATTTTTCAAGGCCTATACAAGGCGTGGATTTTTAAAGCATATTTTTTTTAAGACCTAACCACCAAGGCGTGCAGTTTTTAAAGACTAGTTTTTTCAAGGCCTATCCAGGGCGTGGATTTTTTAAAGACTAGTTTTTCAAGGCCTATCCAAGGCGTGGATTTTTTAAAGACTAGTTTTTCAAGGCCTATCCAAGGCGTGGATTTTTTAAAGACTAGTTTTTCAAGGCCTATCCAAGGCGTGGATTTTTTAAAGACTAATTTTTCAAGGCCTATCCAAGGCGTGGATTTTTTAAAGACTAGTTTTTCAAGGCCTATCCAAGGCGTGGATTTTTTAAAGACTAGTTTTTCAAGGCCTATCCAAGGCGTGGATTTTTTAAAGACTAGTTTTTCAAGGCCTATCCAAGGCGTGGATTTTTTAAAGACTAGTTTTTCAAGGCCTAGACAAGGCGTGGATTTTTTAAAGAATATTTTTTCAAGGCCAAACCAAGGCGTGGATTTTTTAAAGAATATTTTTTCAAGGCCAAACCAAGGCGTGGATTTTTTAAAGACTAGTTTTTCGAGGCCTATCCAAGGCGTGGATTTTTTAAGGACTAGTTTTTCAAGGCCTATCCAAGGCGTGGATTTTTTAAAGACTAGTTTTTCAAGGCCTATCCAAGGCGTGGATTTTTTAAAGACTAGTTTTTCAAGGCCTATCCAAGGCGTGGATTTTTTAAAGACTAGTTTTTCAAGGCCTAGACAAGGCGTGGATTTTTTAAGACTAATTTTTCAAGACCTAGACAAGGCGTGAATTTTTTATGACTAATTTTTCAAGGCCAAGACAAGGCGTGGATTTTTTAAAGAATATTTTTTCAAGGCCAAACCAAGGCGTAGATTTTTTAAGGACTAGTTTTTCGAGGCCTATCCAAGGCGTGGATTTTTTAAGGACTAGCTTTTCAATGCCTAGACAAGGCGTGGATTTTTTAAAGAATATTTTTCCGAGGCCTAGACAAGGCGTGGATTTTTCAAAGACTAGTTTTTCAAGGCCTATCCAAGGCGTGGATTTTTTAAAGACTAGTTTTTCAAGGCCTATCCAAGGCGTGGATTTTTTAAAGACTAGTTTTTCAAGGCCTATCCAAGGCGTGGATTTTTTAAAGACTAGTTTTTCAAGGCCTTTTCGAGACCTAACCACCAAGACGTGAATTTTTTAAAGACTAATTTTTCAAGACCTAACCACCAAGGCATCAAGATTTTTTAAAGACTAATTTTTCGAGACCTAACCACCAAGGCGTGGGTTTTTTAAAGACTAGTTTTCAAGGCCTATTCAAGGCGTGGATTTTTTAAAGAGGTCATTTTTTCAACCTAACCAAGGCGTGGATTTTTTAAAGAATATTTTCAAGACTAACCACCAAGGCGTGGATTTTTTAAAGAATATTTTTTCAACCTAACCACCTGCAGCGTGGATTTTTTAAAGACTAGTTTTCGAGCCCTAACCAAGGCGTGGATTTTTTAAAGACTCATTTCAAGGCCTAGACCAAGGCGTGGGATTTTTTAAAGACTAATTTTCAAGACCTAACCACCAAGGCGTGGGAGAACAGTTTCAAAGCCTATTCAAAGTAA